>NC_090647.1:422841253-423141253 GCF_040937935.1 Hyperolius riggenbachi | reverse complement strand
TGTGGCTAGAAAACAGCAAAAATCTATTAACCCCTCACACTATGCAGATACAGGAGGACACATGGGCGAGACATGGAGGATACAGAAGAACATATGGGAGAGACATGAGGACACAGGAGGACAAATGGAGGAGACATGAGGACACATGGGGGACACCATGGGGGGACCATTTGAGGGATACAAGGCACTCCTGGAATATAGACGCATCAGGTTTAGTATTTTTTTTTCTTGTTTTTGCCCTCTAAACCTAGGTGCGTCTTATATTCTAAAGCATCTTATACGGCGCGAAATACGGTAATAACTGAGGTTTTCCATTGTTCTAGTTCAAATTTGTGGAGGGAACTTTGAGAACAATTGTTATCTGATGCTGCTGTATTCCAAAAACACCATTTGCTAGTAACACCTCTATGTGAAGAATCACATGTGAAATGTTTCCTAGGCAGAATGGGTGATGAGGGAGAAAGGAAAAAAAACAAAAAAAAAACTTCTAAGTACATTTAAAAGTGAAACTGACAGTAGCGCTGCTGAACAATATGAAAATCGGTGGCGATTGCATACGACTTGTCGTATTGTTCATCACACTCTACAACTACACCTGGGAACATACTATTGGATGATGGCACTGCATTGAAACTTGGGAACAATTGCTAGGCAGAGGCACATCATAATGACACCTGAGAAAGAGGAAACAAATTTAAGTTTATTCGTTTTTACAGACTGAATCCCAACCTTACAGAATTTCTCAACCAGTGGTACGTGTACTCAGGGGATACTTCTGATGGGTTCAGGGGGTGCTTTGGCTTGATCCAGTTAATAAAGTATGAAAATTTTGATCTTTAGAAAATGATGAAATATAAAAACAACACCACAAAATTAGTATTATAGCGAAATAAAAGCAATAACAAATGTTTGGAAACTGTTTAAAGACAATTACTGTGTACTACTATTAAATATATATCTGGCAAGGGGTACTTGAGATAATTTCTGCTATATTAGGAGGTACTTGCACTTGCGAGAACAGAAATTTAGAAGGTGGCATTGCCAAAATAATGTTGAGAAACACTGGTCTAAAGTAATCCCAACAGGTTGCAAACACAGATTGTGCTATCTCAGTTATGTACTGCTCTCAGTTTGAGTGATGTATTCAGACTGTGTTTCTATCCACACACCTCCTGTCTCCTCTTTATGGTTGTAGGGTGTCATGCTTGGTCAGACACAGCCCTGCAAATAAGAGAGAGAATGATTATAGTTCTGTCTTAGTGCAGATTTATACCAATTGCAGTGATTTACTGAAAAAAAAAATCACAGCCTTAAAACCTTTTGAAAAAAAAATGCATAATTCACAGTAAAATTCACACAAACAGCCCGCGTAAACACTGTCTGCTGTTTTTTTATGGATCTGTGTTCTTGACTGGCGCAGTGACATAGCATGGAGTGTAAGAAATTATGAGTGCATTAAAGATACACACTTCAAAGATCATCCCTCTGGTGCTTGCATAAATATGACAGATTAAATTTATTTATCTTCAAATCTAAATATGTTATTTACGCTTTTTCATAAATGAATGGTAATTGGCATTCAGAAAATGTCAGAATGTACAAGTTGCTTTAGAAAGCGAGTGTAAGGGAATATGCTAAAAATAAAAACATACTGATAGCTGAATTTGCTACTCTGTCACTTTTGTTTTAATGGCTGGAAACAAAATGACAATTCATAGGGAGCTACAAGTGCACCTAACCAAGAATGTTCATTGGGCGCTGTACTGAATAAAAGCTGGCATTGTGACAAGCTTAAAGAGAATCTGTATTGTTAAAATCGCACAAAAGTAAACATACCAGTGCGTTAGGGGACATCTCCTATTACCCTCTGTCACAATTTCGCCGCTCCTCGCCGCATTAAAAGTGGTTAAAAACAGTTTTAAAAAGTTTGTTTATAAACAAACAAAATGGCCACCAAAACAGGAAGTAGGTTGATGTACAGTATGTCCACACATAGAAAATACATTCATACACAAGCAGGCTGTATACACCCTTCCTTTTGAATCTCAAGAGATCATTTGTGTGTTTCTTTCCCCCTGCAGCTTCCTCTGAAGTGTCAGGCTGTTTCTTCCTGCAGAGTGCAGACAGCTCTGCCTGTATGTAATTCCTCAGTATGTGAAAGCCCAGTCAGCTCAGAGGAGGATTTATCCAGCTTGTAAAAGATAAGAGAGAAGAGAGAAGCTGCCCTAATCTAAATAATACACAGGCAGTGTGCAGAGAGGGGCCTGGAGGGGGGAGATGCATCACAGAACCACAACACTGAAGAACTTGGCAGCCTTCCAGACACAGGCTGACAAGTCTGACAAGAGAGAGATAAGTTGATTTATTACAGAGATGGTGATAGTAGAACGTGCTGCAGTAAGCCAGAACACATTAGAATAGCTTTTGGAACTTGTAGGATGATAAAAAACAGGATGCAATTTTTGTTACAGAGTCTCTTTAAGGCCTGAAGCTGCAGATATCATTTATACTGGGAGACTGCAGATAGGTGTACATGCGAGTGTAATCCCTACACACATATTTGGAAATGTTGTTGTGGGATGCAGTGTCTGTGTCTGAACAATGATCACACAAAGTGAGATATGATGACATTGTCCCCTAGCAACCAGCTAATGCTGAGCCACTCTCTGGAAAATGAGAGGTGCCAGTTAAAGGCAAACTCAAATTATGAAATTAAAAATCCAAGGGCAGTATACAGGTCCTTCTCAAAAAATTAGCATATTGTGATAAAGTTCATTATTTTCTGTAATGTACTGATAAACATTAGACTTTCATATATTTTACATTCATTACACACAACTGAAGTAGTTCAAGCCTTTTATTGTTTTAATATTGATGATTTTGGCATACAGCTCATGAAAACCCCAAATTCCTGTTTTAAAAAATTAGCATATTTCATCCAACCAATAAAAGAAAAGTGTTTTTGAAACAAAAAAAAGTCAACCTTCAAATAATTATGTTCAGTTATGCACTCAACACTTGGTCTGGAATCCTTTTGCAGAAATGACTGCTTCAATGCGGCGTGGCATGGAGGCAATCAGCCTGTGGCACTGTTCAGGTGTTATGGAGGCCCAGGATGCTTCAATAGCGGCCTTAAGCTCATCCAGAGTGTTGGGTCTTGCGTCTCTCAACTGTCTCTTCACAATATCCCACAGACTCTCTATGGGGTTCAGGTCAGGAGAGTTGGCAGGCCAATTGAGCACAGTAATGCCATGGTCAGTAAACCATTTACCAGTGGTTTTGGCACTGTGAGCAGGTGCCAGATCGTGCTGAAAAATGAAAGCTTTTCAGCAGATGGAAGCATGAAGTGCTCCAAAATCTCCTGATAGCTAGCTGAATTGACCCTGCCCTTGATGAAACACAGTGGACCAACACCAGCAGCTGACATGGCACCCCAGACCATCACTGTCTGTGGGTACTTGACACTGGACTTCAGGCATTTTGGCATTTCCCTCTCCCCAGTCTTCGTCCAGACTCTGGCACCTTGATTTCCGAATGACATGCAAAAGTTGCTTTCATCCGAAAAAAGTACTTTGGACCACTGAGCAACAGTCCAGTGCTGCTTCTCTGTAGCCCAGGTTATGAGCTTCTGCCGCTGTTTCTGGTTCCAAAGTGGCTTTACCTGGGGAATGTGGCACTTGTAGCCCATTTCCTGCACACGCCTGTACACGGTGGCTCTGGATGTTTCAACTCCAGACTTAGTCCACTGCTTCCGCAGGTCCCCCAAGGTCTGGAACCGGTCCTTCTCCACAATCTTCCTCAAGGTCCAGTCACCTCTTCTCGTTGTGCAGCGTTTTCTGCCACACTTTTTCCTTCCCACAGACTTCCCACTGAGGTGCCTTGATACAGCACTCTGGGAACAGCCTATTCATTCAGAAATTTCTTTCTGTGTCTGTGATGATCTGCTCGGCTGCCTGTGCAGGCAGGCAGTTTTGTGGCCATTGTTTGGGTTTGCATGCTGCAGGACTCTGGTAAGAAGAGCTTCTGTCAGTTTTGCAGCTTGTGCTTGCAGAGGAATTTGCATATGTTGTCATGCAAATTGCCTGGCCACATTCATTGGAGGCGTGTACCATAAGTACTATGTCTTTCCCACAATGCTTGGCTGGTCATAAGGAGTCTCCCTGTGAAACACTCTGGGGAGTGTCAGCCATGCTCTTTGTTTGAAGATCAGCTTAGAGTAATTCCTGGAAACTGTGCTAGGCAGGTTCCCTAGTGCAGTTAGGATTGTTTATCTGTTTTGTTTGTCTGTTGCGATTGTCCTGTCCCAACGGTGGTCGACAGGAAATCGTTCTGATCTCTGTTCTTGGAGTATAGCTAGTGCAGCGGTTGCTACCAGCTATCTCTTCTGACCTGTCTCACTTGGATCGCACTAGCATCTTGCGCTAGCGCTGTGGATTATTCTGTTCTGTCTCCTTGGATCGCACTAGCCACTTTCCGTTAGTGCTGTGAATCCTTCTGTTCTGCCTCCCTGGATCGCACTAGCATCCTGCGCTAGTGCTGTGGATCCTTCTGTTCTGCTACTCTGTACCTGGATCGCACTCGCTTCGCGCTAGTGCTGTGGATCCTTCTGTTCTGTCTTCCTGGATTGCGCTAGCCACTTTCGCTAGTGCTGTGGATCCTATCTCTCGCTTGTCCCTGTTTTCGTGTGTCTGTCTTGTCTGCTACGGCCGCTTGCTGGAGGCTCGGTGAGGTAACCGTTAAACAAGCGTTCGCGTCCTCTGTTTCATGTTTGTCTGTCGATGGTTAGTTAGGCGTGCTTGTCTCTATTGTGCTTATCACGTGGAGGCCGCGCATAACCGCGTGCACTGTTGCGATTGAGTGCGGTGTTTGCGGTTAGCTAGCGTTTGTAGTTTTCCGCATCTCCTCATTGTATAATTTGCTGTGCCTTTGCTATCCTCGTATTCTGTTCTGATCTTCCTTGTGTCACTTCTGGCAATCGCCTTTCTTGCGGTTGCGTTTCTGTTTCGTATCTGCTGTTGTGTGTGCACGGTCGCGGGGTGGCGACTAGATTGGCGCACACACATACAATCTGTCCCTTTGCTCGTTCTCATTCGCAATCGCTTCTCTTGCGATTGCGTTCTGCGCTTCGTACAATTCCTGTCTGGCATTTGTGGAGGTACAGAGGATTGGTTCCTCTGCACTCCCCAGCGCCATCTGCCGACAGGAATTTCCCTCTACGGGTGCGTAGCACCTTTTGCTGGGTGCCTGCAATTATACGCTTGTGGAGTATTTCTGCCGTATCAGCGCACGCGTTGTGCGCTGCTCACGGAGAAAGTTCCTCAATCGTTACAGTGTCTTACCCTCTTGCTTGAGGGTGTCAATGATGGCCTTCCCGACAGCAGTCAGGTCGGCAGTCTTACCCATGATTGCGGTTTTGAGTAATGAACCAGGCTGGGAGTTTTTAAAAGCCTCAGGAATCTTTTGCAGGCGTTTAGAGTTAATTAGTTGATTCAGATGATTAGGTTAATAGCTCGTTTAGAGAACCTTTTCATGATATGCTAATTTTTTGAGATAGGAATTTTGGGTTTTCATGAGCTGTATGCCAAAATCATCAATATTAAAACAATAAAAGGCTTGAACTACTTCAGTTGTGTGTAATGAATCTAAAATATATGAAAGTCTAATGTTTATCAGTACATTACAGAAAATAATGAACTTTATCACAATATACTAATTTTTTGAGAAGGACCTGTAATTGCCTGTCTTTTTATAATCAAGTGCTCTGTTTACTTGTGATAAATACAAATGTTACTGGCATGGATAGCTAGCCAGGAAAATGACCAAAGCACAATGATTGCAGCCTGCAGTACAGATGCTGGTCACAGAAGGTCATATCCTCTCCTCCTATACTGTTTCTCTGTGGAGAAACCACTCATTGTTTACACTGTGAAGTACAGTAAAACCCTTGTTACCCAGAACACACTTAACCAGAAGTCTCAAGCAACCAGAAAAAAAATAGTAACTCACTTCTGCTCCGGTCCCCCGCCGTTTCGTTTTTGCCGACCCCTGCGGGCGTGGTTATGCGGCGATCGCGTCATTCGTGACGCGATCAGCCGCCGGTGACTGGCTCCGCCCCCCACGCTGTAACCCGCCGGCCGTTCGGAAGCGCCGGCAGGTTACTAGCACCCCGATCGCCGCACGGAAAGTGTATAATAGGCTTTGTAATGTATACAAAGCCTATTATACAGGCTGCCTCCTGCCCAGGTGGTCCCAGTGTCCGAGGGACCACCAGGGCAGGCTGCAGCCACCCTAGTCTGCACCCAAGCACACTGATTTCTCCCCCCCTGCCCCCTGATCGCCCACAGCACCCCTCAGACCCCCCCCCCCCTGACCACCTCCCAGACCCATGTTTACACCCAATCACCCCCCTAATCACCCATCAATCACTCCGTCACTATCTGTCAACGCTATTTTTTTTTTACTCTAAACTGCCCCATGCTCCCTCCTGATCACCCCCCCACCCCTCAGATTCTCCCCAGACCCCCCCCCTGTGTACTGTATACCTCTATCCCCCTGTAATAACCCACTGATCACCTGTCAATCACCTATCAATCACCCATCAATCACCCCCTGTCACTGCCACCCATCAATCAGCCCCTAACCTGCCCCTTGCGGGCAATCTGATCACCCACCCACACCAATAGATCGCCCGCAGATCCGACGTCAAATCACCTCCCAAGTGCAGTGTTTACATCTGTACTCTACCCTAAACACCCACTAATTACCCATCAATCACCCCCTATCACCACCTGTCACTGTTACCCATCAGATCAGACCCTAATCTGCCCCTTGCGGGCACCCAATCACCCGCCTATACGCTCAGATTGCCCTCAGACCCCCCCCTTATCAATTCCCCAGTGCAATATTTATAACTGTTCTTCCCTGTAATAACCCACTGATCACCTGTCAATCACCCATCAATCACCCCCTGTCACTGCCACCCATCAATCACCCCCTGTCACTGCCACCCATCAATCTGCCCCTAACCTGCCCCTTGCGGGCAATCTGATCACCCACCCACACCAATAGATTGCCCGCAGATCCGACGTCAGATCACCTACCAAGTGCAGTGTTTACATCTGTTCTCTACCCTAAACACCCACTAATTACCCATCAATCACCCATCAATCACCCCCTATCACCACCTGTCACTGTTACCCATCAGATCAGACCCTAATCTGCCCCTTGCAGGCACCCAATCACCCGACTACACGCTCAGATTGCCCTCAGACCCCCCCCCCCCCCTTATCAATTCGCCAGTGCAATATTTACAACTGTTCTTCCCTGTAACAACCCACTGATCACCTGTCAATCACCCATCAATCAACCCCTGTCACTGCCACCCGTCAATCACCCCCTGTAACTGCCACCCATCAATCTGCCCCTAACCTTCCCCTTGCGGGCAATCTGATCACCCACCCACACCAATAGATCGCCCGCAGATCCGACGTCAGATCACCTCCCAAGTGCAGTGTTTACATCTGTTCTCTACCCTAAACACCCACTAATTACCCATCACTCACCCCCTATCACCACCTGTCACTGTTACCCATCAGATTAGACCCTAATCTGCCCCTAGGGCACCCAATCACCTGCCCACACCCTCAGACCCCAGCCCTGATCACCTCGCCAGTGCATTGCTTGCATCTATTTCCCCCCTCTAATCACACCTTGAGACACCCATCAATCACCTCCTGTCACCACCTGTCACCCCCTAGCACACCTACTCATCAGATCAGGCCCTAATTTTCCCCGTGTGGGCTCCTGATCACTCGGCCAAACCCTCAGATTCCCCTCAGACCCCCTTCCGATCATCTCCCCAGTGCATTGATTGCATCTATTTTCCCCTCTAACCACCCCCTGAGACACCCATCAATCACCTCCTGTCACCCCCCTAGCACTCCTATCCATCAGATCAGGCCCAATACAACCTGTCATCTAAGAGGCCACCCTGCTTATGACAGGTTCCACAAAATTTGCCCCCTCATAGACCACCTGTCATCAAAATTTTGAGAAATTTGGTTTCCAGACTACTCACGGTTTAGGGCCTGTAAAATGCCAGGGCTGTATAGGAACCCCACAAGTGACCACATTTTAGAAAAAAGACACCCCAAGGTATTCTGTTAGGTGTATGACGAGTTCATAGAAGATTTTATTTTTTTGTCAAAAGTTAGCGGAAATTGATGTTTATTGTTTTTTTCACCAAGTGTCATTTTTCACTAACTTGTGACAAAAAATAAAATCTTCTATGAACTCTCCATACACCTAACAGAATACCTTGGGGTGTCTTCTTTCTAAAATGGGGTCACTTGTGGGGTTCCTATACTGCCCTGGCATTTTAGGGGCCCTAAACCGTGAGGAGTAGTCTAGAAAACAAATGCCTCAAAATGACTTGTGAATAGGACGTTGGGCCCCTTAGCGCATCTAGGCTGCAAAAAAGTGTCACACATGTGGTATCGCCGTACTCAGGAGAAGTAGTATAATGTGTTTTGGGGTGTATTTTTGCACATACCCATGCTGGGTGGGAGAAATCTCTCTGTACATGGACAATTGTGTGTAAAAAAAATCAAATAAATGTCATTTACAGAGATATTTCTCCCACCCAGCATCTGTATTTGTAAAAATACACCACAAAACACATTATACTACTTCTCCTGAGTACGGCGGTACCACATGTGTGGCACTTTTTTACACCCTAAGTGCGCTAAGGGGCCCAAAGTCCAATGAGTACCTTTAGGATTTCACAGGTTATTTTGCGACATTTGGTTTCAAGACGACTACTCACGGTTTAGGGCCCCTAAAATGCCAGGGCAGTATAGGAACCCCACAAATGACCCCATTTTAGAAAGAAGACACCCCAAGGTATTCTGTTAGGAGTATGGTGAGTTCATAGAAGATTTTTTTTTTTGTCACAAGTTAGCGGAAATTGATTTTAATTGTTTTTTTTTCACAAAGTGTCATTTTCCGCTAACTTGTGACAAAAAATAAAATCTTCTATGAGTATGGTGAGTTCTCAGAATATTTTATTTTTTGTCACAAGTTAGCGGAAAATGACACTTTGTGAAAAAAAAAACAATTAAAATCAATTTCCGCTAACTTGTAACAAAAAAAAAAATCTTCTATGAACTCCTAATGGAATACCTTGGGGTGTCTTCTTTCTAAAATGGGGTCATTTGTGGGGTTCCTATACTGCCCTGGCATTTTAGGGGCCCTAAACCGTGAGGAGTAGTCTTGAAACCAAATGTCGCAAAATGACCCGTGAAATCCTAAAGGTACGCATTGGACTTTGGGCCCCTTAGAGCAGTTAGGGTGCAAAAAAGTGCCACACATGTGGTATCGTCGTACTCAGGAGAAGTAGTATAATGTGTTTTGGGGTGTATTTTTACACATATCCATGCTGAGTGGGAGAAATATCTCTGTAAATGGACAATTGTGTGTAAAAAAAAATCAAAAAATTGTCCATTTACGGAGATATTTCTCTCACCCAGCATGGGTATGTGTAAAAATACACCCCAAAACACATTATACTACTTCTCCTGAGTACGGCAATACCACATGTGTGGCACTTGTTTGCAGCCTAACTGCGCTAAGGGGCCCAAAGTCCAATGAGCATCTTTAGGCTTTACAGGGGTGCTTACAATTTAGCACCCCCCAAAATGTCTGGATAGTAAACACACCCCACAAATGACCCCATTTTGGAAAGTAGACACTTCACGGTATTCAAAGAGGGGCATGGTGAGTCCGTGGCAGATTTATTTATTTTTTGTCGCAAGTTAGAAGAAATGGAAACTTTTTTTTTTCTTTGTCACAAAGTGTCATTTTCCGCTTACTTGTGACAAAAAATAATATCTTATATGAACTCTCTATGCCTCTCAGTGAATACTTTGGGATGTCTTCTTTCCAAAATGGGGTCATTTGGGGGGTATTTATACTATCCTGGAATTCTAGCCCCTCATGAAACATGACAGGTGGTCAGAAAAGGCAGAGATGCTGGAAAATGGGAAAATTCACTTTTTGCACCATAGTTTGTAAACGCTATAACTTTTACCCAAACCAATAAATATAGGCTGAATGGTTTTTTTTTAATCAAAAACATGTTTGTCCATATTTTTCGTGCTGCATGTATACAGAAATTTTACTTTATTTGAAAATTGTCAGCACAGAAAGTAAAAAAAAAATCATTTTTTTGACAAAATTCATGTCTTTTTTGATGAATATAATAAAAAGTAAAACTCGCAGCAGCAATCAAATAGCACCAAAAGAAAGCTTTATTAGTGACAAGAAAAGGAGGTAAAATTCATTTATGTGGTAGGTTGTATGACCGAGCAATAAACCGTGAAAGCTGCAGTGGTCTGAATGGAAAAAAAGGCTCTGGTCCTTAAGGGGCGAAAAGACTGTGGTCCTCAAGTGGTTAACACATACATTTTTAAGCGTTAGTGGTGCAACGCGTACATTTTTACGCATTGCACCACTAACGCGGTGGGGAACCGGAACAGCAGTGAGTGACTACGAGGGCACAGGATGGCTGCATGGGGCTGGTAGAAGCCCCAGGTAAGTGAAACTCATTTTTTTTTTGCCTGACAATTCCTTTAAGAGCATTTATTAATTTTTTCAGCCTATTTTTCCCTTAAAGGGAACCTAAACTGAGATTTCCTTTTAAACAATACCAGTTGTTTGTCAGTCCTGCTGATTGCAGTAGTGGCTGAATCACACACCTGAAACAAGCATGCAGCTAATCCAGTCTGAGTTCAGTCAGAGCACCTGATCTGCATGCTTGTTGAGGGGCTGTGGCTAAAAGTATTAGAGACACAGGATCAGCAGGGGAGTCAGGGAACTAGTATTATTTTAAAAGGAAAAATCCATGTTCTTCTTAGTTTAGGTTTCCTTTAAAAATGCATAGAAGATAATGTAATTACCCAAAAATAGAGTTGGGCCGAACCTCCGATTTTAGGTTCGCGAACCGGGTTCGCGAACTTTCGCGGAACGTTCGGTTCGCGTTAAAGTTCGCGAACCGCAATAGACTTCAATGGGGATGCGAACTTTGAAAAAAAAAAATAATTATGCTGGCCACAAAAGTGATGGAAAAGATGTTTCAAGAGGTCTAACACCTGGAGGGGGGCATGGCGGAGTGGGATACACGCCAAAAGTCCCCGGGAAAAATCTGGATTTGACGCAAAGCAGCGTTTTAAGGGCAGAAATCACATTGAATGCTAAATGACAGGCCTAAAGTGCTTTAAAACATCTTGCATGTGTATACATCAATCAGGTAGTGTAATTAAGGTACTGCTTCACACTGACACACCAAACTCACCGTGTAACGCACCGCAAACAGCTGTTTGTACTAGTGACGGCCGTGCTGGACTGGTGCGCACCATGGCGAGAGTGCAGGTTTTGGTGGCTTTACAGCCCATATGGTCGGCCTGGCTGATGTAGCTGAATGACAGAACAGTGACTGTCCAGCTGATCAAATTTGGTCTGACCACAATGAAGCAACGACCTTATTATCTTTTGTGTGCCCCCCGAGACACTCATCTAGGCGCCGGTCATTGCTTCATTGTGATACGCAAGCCCCTTCACCACGGCAAGGTAATGATCACGAAGGGGAATGGGCGCATGTACATGCCTTTTCTTTTGTTGTTGCAGCTGCCCTCAGTGCAGCCAGAAAAATTAGGCAGTCATGTACACGCACCATAAAAATTATTACAGCGGCCGCTGCTAGCAGCGGCCTAAAAAATTCAGCAATCCGCCTGGAGTCCCGGACCCTGTTGGTGGTGGCGGAGAAGGTAGTGAAGCGGCCTGCAGGCAGACATGCTGTGTGGAGGGACTGGGAGCGACTTAGTCTTTTTGGGGCAGGCCAGGCAGCCAGTCACACGGCGTGCAGGCAGAGATGCTGTGTGTGCGGGGACTGACTTAGTCTTGGGGCGGGCAGCAGCCCTCCGGGATCCATGCCTCATTCATTTTGATAAAGGTGAGGTACTTAACACTTTTGTGACTTAGGCGACTTCTCTTCTCTGTGACAATGCCTCCAGCTGCGCTGAAGGTCCTTTCTGAGAGGACGCTTGCGGCAGGGCAGGAGAGAAGTTGGATGGCAAATTGGGACAGCTCTGGCCACAGGTCAAGCCTGCGCACCCAGTAGTTCAAGGGTTCCTCATCGCTGTTCACAGCAGTGTCTACATCCACACTTAAGGCCAGGTAGTCGGCTACCTGCCGGTCGAGGCGTTGGTGGAGGGTGGATCCGGAAGGGCTACGGCGAGGCGTTGGACTAAAGAACGTCCGCATGTCCGACATCACCATGAGATCGCTGGAGCGTCCTGTCTTTGACTGCGTGGACACGGGAGGAGGATTAGTGGCAGTGGTACCTTGCTGGCGTTGTGCTGTCACATCACCCTTAAAGGCATTGTAAAGCATAGTTGACAGCTGGTTCTGCATGTGCTGCATCCTTTCCACTTTCCGGTGAGTTGGTAACAGGTCCGCCACTTTGTGCCTGTACCGAGGGTCTAGTAGTGTGGCCACCCAGTACAGCTCATTCCCCTTGAGGTTTTTTATACGGGGGTCCCTCAACAGGCAGGACAGCATAAAAGACGACATCTGCACAAAGTCGGATCCAGTACCCTCCATCTCCTCTTGCTCTTCCTCAGTGACGTCAGGTAAGTCAACCTCCTCCCCCCAGCCGCGAACAATACCACGGGAAGGTTGAGCAGCACAAGCCCCCTGCGACACCTGCTGCGCTTGTTCTCCTGCCGCTGTCCCCTCCTCCTCCTCCTCCTCCTCCCCCAAAGAAACACCTTGCTCATCATCCTCTGAGTCTGACTCGTCTTCTGCACACGACCTCTCTTCTTCCTCCTCCTCCCCCCTCTGTGCTGCCGCAGGTGTTGAGGAAACAGCTGGGTCTGATGAAAATTGGTCCCATGCCTGTTCCTGCCGTAACGGTTCCTGGTCACGCTCATTCGCAGCTTCATCCGCCACTCTACGCACAGCACGCTCCAAGAAGTACGCGTAGGGAATTAAGTCGCTGATGGTGCCCTCACTGCGGCTCACCAGGTTGGTCACCTCCTCAAACGGCCGCATGAGCCTGCATGCATTTTTCATCAGTGTCCAGTTGTCGGGCCAGAACATCCCCATCTTCCCAGACTGTTCCGTTCTACTCCAGTTGTAGAGGTACTGGGTGACGGCTTTCTTCTGTTCTAGCAGGCGGGAGAACATGAGCAGGGTCGAGTTCCAGCGAGTGGGGCTATCGCAAATGAGGCGTCTCACCGGCATGTTGTTTTTACGCTGAATTTCTGCAAATCGTGCCATGGCTGTGTAAGAGCGCCTCAAATGCCCACAGAACTTCCTGGCCTGCTTCAGGACATCCGCTAAGCCAGGGTACTTTGCCACAAATCTTTGAACCACTAGATTCATGACATGTGCCATGCAGGGTATGTGTGTCAGCTTCCCCATATGCAAAGCGGCAAGCAGATTGCTGCCGTTGTCGCACACCACGTTGCCTATCTCCAGGTGGTGCGGGGTCAGCCACTCATCCACCTGTTTCTTAAGAGCAGCCAGGAGAGCTGCTCCAGTGTGACTCTCCGCTTTGAGACAAGCCATGTCTAAGATGGCGTGACACCGTCGTACCTGGCATGCAGCATAGGCCCTGCGGAGCTGGGGCTGTGTAGCTGGAGAGGAGAACTGCCACTCAGCCAAGGAGGAGGAGGAGGACAGCGAAGAGCATGTAGCAGGAGGAGAGGAGGTGGCAGGAGGCCTGCCTGCAAGCCGTGGAGGTGTCACAATTTGGTCCGCCGCTTTCTGCTTGCCATCGTTCACCACCAGGTTCACCCAATGGGCTGTGTAGGTAATGTAGCGGCCCTGCCCGTGCTTGGCAGACCAGCCATCCGTGGTCAGGTGTACCCTTGACCCAACGCTCTTCGCAAGAGATGACACCACTTGCCTCTCAACTTCACGGTGCAGTTGGGGTATGGCCTTTCTCGAAAAATAAGTGCGGCCTGGCATCTTCCACTGCGGTGTTCCGATGGCCACAAATTTACGGAAGGCCTCAGAGTCCACCAGCCGGTATGGTAACAGCTGGCGAGCTAACAGTTCCGCCACGCCAGCTGTCAGACGCCGGGCAAGGGGGTGACTGGCCAAAAGTGGCTTCTTCCGCTCAAACATTTCCTTCACGGACACCTGACTGCTGCTGTGGGCAGAGGAGAAGGAACCGCTCAAGGGCAGAGGCGGAGTGGAGGAGGGTGCCTGTGAAGGTGCAAGGGAGAAAGCGGCAGAAGCAGATGATGCACCTGAAGGAGGAAGAGGAGAAGGAGGGTGACTTTTCTTTTGTGTGCTGCTGCTGCTTTTGCTCAGGTGGCCATCCCATTGCTGTTTGTGCCTTTTCTCCAGGTGCCTTCGTAAGGCACTTGTCCCTACGTGAGTGTTGGCCTTTCCACGGCTCAATTTTTGTTGGCAGAGCGAACAGATGGCTTTGGTCCGATCTGAGGCACACACATTAAAAAATTTCCACACCGCTGAGCCACCCTGGGATGTGGGCACTATGGGGACCTCAGCAGCTGATGCTGAAGGGCAAGTTGGCTGGCTGTACATAGGTGGCGATACATGGTGCCGGACTCTGCCACCAGCTGTTTCTGACGAAGAGCTGCCCCAGCTTCTTTCAGCAACTTCTCTCCTCCTACTACTCTCTGACTCCCCCTCTGAACTGTCCCCCTCTTCATCTCCTCTATTGGGAACATACAGAGGATCCCTATTACCGTCATCATCGTAGTCATCCTGCCCAGCTTCGCTTGCCTCAGACAAATCCAAACTTGCACCATCAGTAGGTCCTTCATCCTCCTGACACGTTACATCCATAGTGTTGCCGCGTAACTCAGACATATTAGCTGGTGAAAATTCATCTGGCTGTAACAACAATGGCTGTGCATCAGTGATTTCAACACTAAATAATTCTTGCGAAGTGTCAAATGCAGCGGAAGTGGTGCTAGTAGTAGCGCTGGTGGCTGAGCAAGATGAGGTGTTCTGTGTCGCTAAATACTCAACCACGTCCTGACAATCTTGGGAGGTGATGGGACGTGCCTTCTTCCGAGCACTGTACTGTGGGCCAGGTCCACACGAAATTACATTTACACGACCTCGCGCAGACCTGCCGGGTGGCCTTCCTCTGCCTCTGCCACTACCTCTTCCTCTTCCTCTACCTGTTTTGTCCATATTGGGTATGCACGGAGTGGTATATCACACTGCGTGCACTCACGTAGGTAGGTGGGTTCACTTAACTGCACAGGTATGCGCACTGATGCGGTGGGTTCACTGAACAGAACAGGTATACAGTGGCGGGTTCACAGAACAGGTATGCAGTGGCAGGATCACTGAACACAATAGGTATGCAGTGGCGTGTTCACTAAACAGGTATACAGTGGCGGGTCCACTGAACAGAACAGGTATACAGTGGCGGGTTCACAGAACAGGTATACAGTGGCGGGTCCACTGAACAGAACAGGTATACAGTGGCGGGTCCACTGAACAGAACAGGTATACAGTGGCGGGTCCACTGAACAGAACAGGTATACAGTGGCGGGTCCACTGAACAGAACAGGTATACAGTGGCGGGTTCACAGAACAGGTATACAGTGGCGGGTCCACTGAACAGAACAGGTATACAGTGGCGGGTTCACAGAACAGGTATGCAGTGGCAGGATCACTGAGCACAATAGGTATGCAGTGGCGTGTTCACTAAACAGGTATACAGTGGCGGGTCCACTGAACAGAACAGGTATACAGTGGCGGGTCCACTGAACAGAACAGGTATACAGTGGCGGGTCCACTGAACAGAACAGGTATACAGTGGCGGGTCCACTGAACAGAACAGGTATACAGTGGCGGGTCCACAGAACAGGTATGCAGTGGCAGGATCACTGAACACAATAGGTATGCAGTGGCGTGTTCACTAAACAGGTATACAGTGGCGGGTCCACTGAACAGAACAGGTATACAGTGGCGGGTTCACAGAACAGGTATACAGTGGCGGGTCCACTGAACAGAACAGGTATACAGTGGCGGGTCCACTGAACAGAACAGGTATACAGTGGCGGGTCCACTGAACAGAACAGGTATACAGTGGCGGGTCCACTGAACAGAACAGGTATACAGTGGCGGGTCCACTGAACAGAACAGGTATACAGTGGCGGGTCCACTGAACAGAACAGGTATACAGTGGCGGGTCCACAGAACAGGTATGCAGTGGCAGGATCACTGAACACAATAGGTATGCAGTGGCGTGTTCACTAAACAGGTATACAGTGGCGGGTCCACTGAACAGAACAGGTATACAGTGGCGGGTCCACAGAACAGGTATGCAGTGGCAGGATCACTGAACACAATAGGTATGCAGTGGCGTGTTCACTAAACAGGTATACAGTGGCGGGTCCACTGAACAGAACAGGTATACAGTGGCGGGTTCACAGAACAGGTATACAGTGGCGGGTCCACTGAACAGAACAGGTATACAGTGGCGGGTCCACTGAACAGAACAGGTATACAGTGGCGGGTCCACTGAACAGAACAGGTATACAGTGGCGGGTCCACAGAACAGGTATGCAGTGGCAGGATCACTGAACACAATAGGTATGCAGTGGCGTGTTCACTAAACAGGTATACAGTGGCGGGTCCACTGAACAGAACAGGTATACAGTGGCGGGTCCACAGAACAGGTATGCAGTGGCAGGATCACTGAACACAATAGGTATGCAGTGGCGTGTTCACTAAACAGGTATACAGTGGCGGGTCCACTGAACAGAACAGGTATACAGTGGCGGGTTCACTGAACAGGTATACAGTGGTGGGTCCACTGAACAGAACAGGTATACAGTGGCGGGTTCACAGAACAGGTATGCAGTGGCAGGTTCACTGAACACAACAGGTATGCAGTGGCAGGTTCACTGAACACAACAGGTATGCAGTGGCGGGTTCACTGAACAGGTATACAGTGGCGGGTCCACTGAACAGAACAGGTATACAGTGGCGGGTCCACTGAACAGAACAGGTATACAGTGGCGGGTCCACTGAACAGAACAGGTATACAGTGGCGGGTTCACAGAACAGGTATACAGTGGCGGGTCCACTGAACAGAACAGGTATACAGTGGCGGGTTCACAGAACAGGTATGCAGTGGCAGGATCACTGAACAGGTATGCAGTGGCAGGATCACTGAACAGGTATGGAGTGGCAGGATCACAGTACAGGTATGCAGTGGGCTGAGGGCTCACTGAACAGAACAGGTATGCAGTGGCAGGATCACTGAACAGGTATGGAGTGGCAGGATCACAGTACAGGTATGCAGTGGGCTGAGGGCTCACTGAACAGAGCAGGTATGCAGTGGCAGGATCACTGAACAGGTATGCAGTGGCAGGATCACTGAACAGGTATGCAGTGGCAGGATCACAGTACAGGTATGCAGTGGGCTGAGGGCTCACTGAACAGAACAGGTATGCAGTGGCAGGATCACTGAACAGGTATGGAGTGGCAGGATCACAGTACAGGTATGCAGTGGGCTGAGGGCTCACTGAACAGAACAGGTATGCAGTGGCAGGATCACTGAACAGGTATGCAGTGGCAGGATCACTGAACAGGTATGCAGTGGCAGGATCACAGTACAGGTATGCAGTGGGCTGAGGGCTCACTGAACAGAACAGGTATGCAGCCAGGAAGAAGTTAAGCCTAACTAATCTTTCCCTATATGAGAGACTGCAGCAGCTCGCCCTACTCTCACTAATGCAGGCACACGAGTGGCCGTAATGGCCGCCGCTGCCTGCCTTATATAAGGGGGGGTGGGGCTCCAGGGGCTAGTGTAGCCTAATTGGCTACACTGGGCCTGCTGACTGTGATGTAGAGGGTCAAAGTTGACCCTCAGTGCATTATGGGGTGAACCGAACTTCTTCCGCAAAAGGTTCGCGTGCGGTAACCGCACGCGAACCACCTACGTTCGCGCGAACCACGTTCGCCGGCGAACCGTTCGGCCCAACTCTACCCAAAAAAAGCCTAACATTTCCAGAAAAAAATCAATATACTGATAATTTAGGTGTGATTGCCAAAATGATTGGCAAATGAATGGGAGGAGTTCTGAAATATGAAAATTGCTCTGGTCCATAAGGGGAAAACAACGTGTAGTGATCAAGTGGTTAATGGGTCACCATCTCCCTTTCCTCTTCTAATGACACAAGTGGTGTGCACACATATGCACACATATGCAGATATACTGTACATATGTTTCATACATTTAAGAGTTGCAGGGTGGCCTGGTCTCATACAGAGTAAGGCCCCGTTCACACTGCACGCGTTTCCAGCCGCGTTTTGGAAACGCGTGCAGGTGGCCGACACGCACGACATCAGACATTGCATAGAGTGCAATGTCTGATGTTCACACTGCATGCGTTCCGGACCTGTGCGGTCCGGGAACGCATGCTGCACGCATTTTTTGTAAAAACGCATGGCTGTCCCATTCACTTTTCAGTGATGGGATCAGCCAAGCAACGCATACGAACGCGGATGGCGTGTGTTCGTACGCGTTGCGGTCCGCGTTCTGCAGTCTGAACGGGGCCTAAGGGCTCAAACTCACAAGCAGACTTTTCTAAGCACTAGTGATTTGAAAAGCTCTTGCTAATGCAATGCTATGGGGGATTTTTATAAAATCACATTGCTCTAGTGGGACAACACCCATAGCATTACATTAGCAAAAGCTTTTCAAATCACAAGCACTTAGAAATGGCTTAGTAACATACTGCTAGTGGGATCCAAGCCTTGCTCAGACTCCATTTGAACATTGCTGCAGTAATATTTATTACATTATTAATTTAGAGAGATTTTTAAAAAATATATTTATTTATTTACCATATATAGATTCAGTAGTTTACTGCAGTGAATGGGTTAGCAAATCCATATTTACCCCGGGATTTGCGGGTTCATGAACCCACGTATTTCCAGACACTTGATCACTGGTTCGCAGTTTGCCCGCTGAACCTCACCGCTTGGTGTTTGCACAATTCCTACGTTCCAATCCCCAGCCCACACCTCTCTTCCCTTCCCCTTCTCAGAAAGCCCGCTAACTCAACCTCGTGCATGGAGCCAAAAGATTGTGAGCTACTCTAAGTATGGTACCCATACATGGTACATTTTTTCAATTAGATAATTTTGTTCGATTATTCCATTAGATCGAATATAACGATTTTTCCAACATGTCAGATTAGATTTTTATTGAAAAAAAACCACAGGATAATCGCTCAGTTTTCTTGATCGAAAAAAGATTATTGCTATATAAATTCTAATTAAATAAATGTTAAAAAAAGAGCGTGAATAAGTGACCATAGAAGGTCAGAGGCAGAGGTCAAGGCCAAACAATAGCAAAATGAGATAATAATTTTACTTAAAAATGAAGGAGCCAAAAAAAAAAAAAAAAAAAGCAAGAAATGTAAAATGCTCCTAGTAAAATATGAAAATGAGAATGAGAATGAAATACAAGATGGATTAGATGAAAGAGAACATAATGTTCATTGTTAACTTCAATGCATAATGTAAATACCATTGCATAGCAATCAATGAACTGTGTAAGGCTTTTAGAAATTACATTCCAAGATCTTGTTAAGTCCCTTAGGTTGTATAGTGTACAGCTGAGAAATCCAAAATGACTCAGTAACTTTTGGTAGATAGGAATAGCAGTAATGGAATGGCAGTAAGGAATATATTCAATTGGGGTAAAGTTCATAAACCTCTTCACTACCCCAGTACAATTACCTCACAGTAATGGATTTTTTTTTCTTTCAGTGGTGTGGTGCTTTCTCCTATCGTGGCTCTTACATAGCTAAGACAAGATGTATAGGTTTTTAAAAATAGATATGGACTTTCTTTCCGTGCTAAAAAGTTATATATATATACAGGATCTTTTCAAAAAATTAGCATATTGTGATAAAGTTCATTATTTTCTGTAATGTACTGATAAACATTAGACTTTCATATATTTTAGATTCAAATACACACAACTGAAGTAGTTCAAGCCTTTTATTGTTTTAATATTGATGATTTTGGCATACAGCTCATGAAAACCCAAATTTCCTATCTCAAAAAATTAGCATATTTTATCCGACCAATAAAAGAACAAGTGTTTTTAAAACAAAAAAAGTCAACCTTCAAATAATTATGTTCAGTTATGCACTCAATACTTGGTCGGTAATCCTTTTGCAGAAATGACTGCTTCAATGCGGCGTGGCATGGAGGCAATCAGCCTGTGGCACTGCTCAGGTGTTATGGAGGCCCAGGATGCTTTGATAGCGGCCTTAAGCTCATCCAGAGTGTTGGGTCTTGCATCTCTCAACTTTCTCTTCACAATATGCCACAGATTCTCTATGGGGTTCAGATCAGGAGAGTTGGCAGGCCAATTGAGCACAGTAATACCATGGTCAGTAAACCGTTTACCAGTGGTTTTGGCACTGTGAGCAGGTGCCAGGTCGTGCTGAAAAATGAAATCTTCATCTCCATAAAGCTTTTCAGCAGATGGAAGCATGAACCCACTTTTGAACCAAAAACAGAGGCAGAAGCGCCTGACCTGGGCTACAGAGAAGCAGCACTGGACTGTTGCTCAGTGGTCCAAAGTACTTTTTTCGGATGAAAGCAACTTTTACATGTCATTCGGAAATCAAGGTGCCAGAGTCTGGAGGAAGACTGGGGACAGGGAAATGCCAAAACGCCTGAAGTCTAGTGTCAAATACCCACAGTCAGTGATGGTCTGGGGTGCCATGTCAGCTGCTGGTGTTGGTCCACTGTGTTTTATCAAGGGCAGGGTCAATGCAGCTAGCTATCAGGAGATTTTGGAGCACTTCATGCTTCCATCTGCTGAAAAGCTTTATGGAGATGAAGATTTCATTTTTTAGCATGACCTGGCACCTGCTCACAGTGCCAAAACCACTGGGAAATGGTTTACTGACCATGGTATTACTGTGCTCAATTGGCCTGCCAACTCTCCTGACCTGAACCCCATAGAGAATTTGTGGGATATTGTGACGAGAAAGTTGAGAGACGCAAGACCCAAACACTCTGGATGAGCTTAAGGCCGCTATCGAAGCATCCTGGGCCTCCATAACACCTGAGCAGTGCCACAGGCTGATTGCCTCCATGCCATGCCGCATTGAAGCAGTCATTTCTGCAAAAGGATTCCCGACCAAGCATTGAGTGCATAACTGAACATAATTATTTGAAGGTTGACTTTTTTTGTTTTAAAAACACTTTTCTTTTATTGGTCGGATGAAATATGCTAATTTTTTGAGATAGGAAATTTGGGTTTTCATGAGCTGTATGCCAAAATCATCAATATTAAAACAATAAAAGGCTTGAACTACTTCAGTTGTGTGTATTTGAATCTAAAATATATGAACGTCTAATGTTTATCAGTACATTACAGAAAATAATGAACGTTATCACAATATGCTAATTTTTTGAAAAGATCCTGTATATAGTATATATATATATATATATATATATATATATATATATATATATATATATATATACACAAACATCACTTCCTGGTTAGCGGCCATGTTGTTTGTTTGTGAACACTTCCTAAAACTGGCAATTAAAAGCCAGGATCACGGCAGGGAGCGGCGGAAATGGCAAAGAGGGATCCAGGAGATCACAGTGACTCTATTGGTGTTTTTTATTGTACAAATCGGACAGTACATATTCTCTTTAACTCTTTTACACATCACAGTTTGTTCTATATTCTACTTGCTGTCATGTACATTTGTTTTATATATGAATTTGAGCTCTGAGCACCTTGTATTTGATATTTGTAGGCACTCCAGTTGGACTGAAGAAGTGGGCAGAGACCACAAAATGCATTGCCAGTGCAAAACAAAAACATTTTCTTACATTACCTCATTTTTCATTTCTAGTTTTATATACCCCTGGGTGCCTCTTCTCCTTTTTGTATACCAACCCTTCCTGTGGAGGGATGTTGGTCTCCTGTGGCCTTGCCACGGTCAGTTCCAATATTGTTTTTTTACTAGAGAGCGACTGCACACAGCACGCCATATTTGGGATACCCCAATAGAGACGGGTTTGTGATTCTCCACCTACTTGATGTCAAGGATATCGTGCAAACTTCTTTTGTTAGTACCACCGTCTCAATTCCTATTAGAGATGGGCAAAGTATTAACTTGTCAAATACTTTGCAGTGAAGATGGGGTATTTAAGCTCGCCCCCTTGGGAGAATACATATTGTGTTTGATCCGCCCAGGGGCGCCTCTAGCCATTTTGTCACTCCAGGCGAGAAAACCTGTGGCGCCCCCCCCCCCCTCCACTAATGCGCCAGCGTTTAACCAGAAAATAATCGTAATGCAGCAGCATTTCACCAGATAATAATCGTAACGTGTCAGCGTTTCACCAGAAAGTAATCGTAATGCGTCACCGTTTCACCACAGTCAGTGACATGACTATGTACTCTGTACAGTACTGCAGAAGATGTCAGTGCTATATAAATACAAAATAATAATATGGTAGGCAACTAGACTATGGTCCACAGTCAGTGACATGACTATGTACTCTGTACAGTACTGCAGAAGATGTCAGTGCTATATAAATACAAAATAATAATATGGTAGGCAACTAGACTATGGTAGGGATTAGATTGTGAGCACCTCTGAGGACAGTCAGTGACATAACTATGTGAAGACAGAGACATGATAACAGCACTATGAAATTAATGCACTATAATCTACCAGAACCTGAGCTGAACCCAAAGAGAGGGAAGCCTCAGGATCCTATTGAGCTTTTGAGGCTTCCCTCAGTGTCATCTGCTCTCCCACTACCAAGTGCAGACTCCACATCTGGGTTGCGCTATTCTTCTGCGATGAGCATGGCTATGCATGTGCAGCTGAGGCTTACTGCACATGCGTGGCAGCTGCGCTGATGCCAGAAGAGGAGAGCAGCTGCGCATGGCAAGGGGGGGACCACAGAACGCAGAGGGAAGCCTCAATAGAATCCTGAGGCTTGCCTCTCTTTAGCTAAGTATGTTTCTGAACTCGAGCTTCAACTCAGGTACACTAATACAGGACAATAAAGGCCCATACACACGTCTGATTTTTGCAAACGATCCGTCGTTTTTGGACGTCCAAACGACCGGTCGTTCGGACGTCAAATTGGGTGTGTGTGCAGTCTGTCATTCAGCTGATAAGACTGGACTTGAGCGATCCGCTTGGTGGATCACTCAGGTCCAGTCGATCGCTCACATCCAAACGACGGGTCGTTTGCGAAAATCAGACATGTGTATGGGCTTTAACTAAGTTATTTCATGAGATAAAGGAAAGTGAGAAAAAGTGAAAGACACAGCAGACTGGGAGAGAAAGCAGGTAGACAGAGGGCAGTAGGAGATTGCAGAGAAAGATGCATTAAAGTAGGAGAGTGTCCTAAGAGTGGTGAGGTAGAGGAAAAAGATTGGGGAAAAAATAGGAGGGAGAGATGCCAGAAAATGGAGAGTGAATGTGGGAGAGAAAGCTGTCTCTCACCACAGGTGGTCCTGTTTGACAGGGTCAGATTGAAGCACTGGGAGGGGGGTACATAGGGAGGGAGGAGGGGTGGAACATATGGAGCCAGAGACTCAGGACAGTCACAAGGAGTTCAGACACAGCATCGTTTCAGCCAGCTATCACTACAGTGCATGTAAACAGTGAATGTACCTTATTTGGTGCTTCCCTGCTCCTGACACTATGGCTGCCATCATTCTCACCAGGATGCATGCAGAGAATAGCTGACCAGATGCAGGACACAGCTGATCTCTCCCCACCTCCTGACATCATGCTCCCCGTGCAGCTCTGTCCCTCAGGCAGCCCTCTGAGCCCTGTGATGGCATCTGTGCATGGCTGATCTCTCCACCACCTCCTGACATGCTCTTCTGTGCAGCTCTGTCCCTCAGGCAGCCCTCTGAGCCCTGTGATGGCATCTGTGCACGGCTGATCTCTCCACCACCTCCTGACATGCTCCCCGTGCCGCTCTGTCCCTCAGGCAGCCCTGTGATGGCATCTGTGCAAGTCGTCACTGATGCCTGGAACTTTCAAATTCCCCGGGAATGAGAGGGGGCGGACACACAATCAGACAGAGCAGGAAGCTCTCTGGTGCTCTGTGTGACACATCCTTCCCCCTGGGCGGAGCAACGGCACTCCCTCGTTCCTGGCTGTCCTCCTATGATGCAGAGGGGGCGGGCGGACCTCTCCCCTGCAGCCGGGCTGGCCATCTCCTTCTCCCTCCTTCATTGCGGAGAACAAGAACAGCGGCAGATAATACCGCTGAGCTCCCGCGGCTTAAAGGGGCCATGCCGACGGAGCATAAATGGCAAAAAATTGCGCCTTTGAACTGGATGGCGCTGTAGGCGAATTGCTGTAGTGCCTGTGCCCAATGGCGCCCCTGGATCCGCCCCTATACATCATCATTTAGGTAAACTTTGACTCCATACCTCACAGTCAGAAGACACATGGCAGCCAATCAGCTAGCACTCCCTCCTGGACCCCGCACCCTATAAAAACACTAGCCCGGCTGCCATCTTGGACTCATTCTTCAGCTGCTGTTAAAGAAAGAAGGGACAGAGAATTGCTGAGATAGGGGAAGCGGTAGCTAGGCCTCTGTTCTGTGTCACCGCTGCCTGCTCAGGCAAAAAGAGTCCTTCCTAGGACTGGCATTGGTTCATAGGTTGTATTTGCACAGCGCCCTGGCTCCTGACACTGCACCCAGTGCATTCAGTGCATTGTATCTGAGCTGTATGTCACAGATTTGTGCAGAATTCCAGTGACTCTGTGTGCAGAAGTGCAATATACTACATCATTCATAAGTGCCATTTTTGCTGTATTTTGATTATATCACATCTCTGCGTCCAGTGCAGTGTATCTTGAACTGTACATCAAAGTGATTTGTGCAGGCTCCCAGTGAGTCTGTGTGCAAAAGCAAAATACACACAACACGTTATTCATTAGTTCAATTCTTGCTGTATTTTGACTGTGTAATATCACAGCTCTCTGCATCCAGTGCAGTGTATTTTGAGCTCTACATCACAGTGATTTGCTCCCAGTGACTCCGTGTGCAGAAGCACAGTACAGCACAACACATCATTCATAAGTGCCATTCTTGCTGTATTTTGATTGTGTTATATCACAGCCCTGTGCGTCCAGTGCAGAGTAGTGATGCTCAAATACCCCTTTTTAAAATTCGAGTTTGGTCGAATTCGAATAGTAAATTATTCGAGGTCAGTTGAATATTCGAGTCGAATAATTTTTACTATTCGATTCGACCTCGGACTTCGAGCTCACTATTTGAGTCGGTATTCGAGCTAACTATTCGAGCTGACTATTCGAATTGGCCTTAAATAGCTTCCCAACACTTGTTTTGAGGGTTAATGATGCAAGAAACATATTTTTTTCCAAGTGACAACAGCAAGTGATTATGTGGGGATGTTCCTTTAAAAAAAAAAAAAGGTGAAAAGAGAAGTTGTGTCCAGAATTTTGTTCAGTACTGTATATACTTCTTCTTCTTCTTCTTCTTTATCTTCTATATCTTCTTCTTCTTCTTCTATATCTTCTTCTTCTTCTTCATCTTCTTCTTCTTCTTCTTCATCTTCTTCATCTTCATCTTCTTCATCTTCATCTTCTTCATCTTCTTCATCTTCATCTTCTTCATCTTCTTCTTCATCTTCTTCATCTTCTTCATCTTCATCTTCTTCATCTTCTTCTTCATCTTCTTCATCTTCATCTTCTTCATCTTCTTCTTCTTCTTCTTCTTCATCTTCTTCTTCATCTTCTTCATCTTCTTCTTCATCTTCTTCATCTTCATCTTCTTCATCTTCTTCTTCATCTTCTTCATCTTCTTCATCTTCATCTTCTTCATCTTCTTCTTCATCTTCTTCATCTTCATCTTCTTCATCTTCTTCTTCTTCTTCTTCTTCTTCTTCTTCTTCTTCTTCTTCATCTTCTTCTTCATCTTCTTCATCTTCTTCTTCATCTTCTTCATCTTCATCTTCTTCATCTTCTTCTTCATCTTCTTCATCTTCTTCATATTCATCTTCTTCATCTTCTTCTTCATCTTCTTCATCTTCATCTTCTTCATCTTCTTCTTCTTCTTCTTCATCTTCTTCTTCATCTTCTTCATCTTCTTCTTCATCTTCTTCATCTTCTTCTTCATCTTCTTCATCTTCATCTTCTTCATCTTCATCTTCATCTTCATCTTCTTCATCTTCTTCTTCATCTTCTTCTTCTTCTTCTTCTTCTTCTTCTTCATCTTCTTCTTCATCTTCTTCATCTTCTTCTTCATCTTCTTCATCTTCATCTTCATCTTCTTCATCTTCTTCTTCATCTTCTTCATCTTCTTCATCTTCATCTTCTTCATCTTCTTCATCTTCATCTTCTTCTTCTTCTTCTTCTTCTTCTTCATCTTCTTCTTCATCTTCTTCTTCATCTTCTTCTTCATCTTCTTCATCTTCTTCTTCATCTTCTTCATCTTCTTCTTCATCTTCTTCATCTTCTTCTTCTTCTTCATCTTCTTCTATATCGTCTTCTTCGTCACTTATTTCTCTTTTCATTTTTTTTTTTTTAAAGAAATGCAGCTATTTTTGAGCGTAACAACAAATAGCTGGTGGCGCACGCATGTTGGAAGCGCCATTGTATGTGCTCCCTGGCAGTGGAAACACACAGACAGCAGGAGGTAAATTTAGCAGCAGGAGGAGGAGGATGAGTGTGTGGCAGCATGCAGTCAATGAGGCAGGCAGCGTGACATAATAGCCCTGGTACCTAGCGGTGATACCATGGCTGTAAATAAACACAACAGGAGGTCCCAGACAGCGGTCGTGCAGCCCACATTGTGTCCAATACACAACTGGGACAACACAGTTTTCAACCCGGGCACCTCAGAAAAATTAAACCTTTTTTTGTAATGGTTTTGTAGTTTTGGTTTTACAACCAATTACACAGATATATAGCTATTTTTTGACGTAATAGCTGGTGGCAGAGTGGCAGCAGAAGGTAAATCTGTGTACCCTGGCGGTGGGAAACACAGACAGACAGCAGCAGCAGCAGGAGGAGGAATGGAGGAGAGTAATTATGTGAGCAGCTATTGTTTGACGTAATAGCTGGTGGCAGTGTGGCAGCAGAAGGTAATTCTGTGTACCCTGGCAGTGGGAAACACAGACAGACAGCAGCAGCAGGAGGAATGGAGGAGTAGTGTGAGTGTGGCAGCAGGTAGGCAGCGTGACATAATAGCCCTGGTACCTAGCGGTGATACCAGGGCCGTAAATAAACACAACAGGAGGTCCCAGACAGCGGTCGTGCAGCCCACATTGTGTCCAATACACAACTGGGACAACACAGTTTTCAACCCGGGCACCTCAGAAAAATTAAACCTTTTTTTTTTTTTAATGGTTTTTTGGTTTTTGGTTTTACAACCAATTTAGCTATTTTTGGACGTAATAGCTGGTGGCAGAGTGGCAGCAGAAGAAGGTAATTTTGTGTACCCTGGCAGTGGGAAACACAGACAGACAGCAGCAGCAGGAGGAGGAATGGAGGAGTAGGCGAGCAGCTATTGTTTGACGTAATAGCTGGTGGCAGAGTGGCAGCAGAAGGTAAATCATCTGTGTACCCTGGCAGTGGGAAACACAGACAGACAGCAGCAGCAGCAGCAGCAGGAGGAATGGAGGAGTAGTGTGAGTGTGGCAGCAGGTAGGCAGCGTGACATAATAGCCCTGGTACCTAGCGGTGATACCAGGGCCGTAAATAAACACAACAGGAGGTCCCAGACAGCGGTCGTGCAGCCCACATTGTGTCCAATACACAACTGGGACAACACAGTTTTCAACCCGGGCACCTCAGAAAAATTAAACATTTTTTTTTTTTTAATGGTTTTTTGGTTTTTGGTTTTACAACCAATTTAGCTATTTTTGGACGTAATAGCTGGTGGCAGAGTGGCAGCAGAAGAAGGTAATTCTGTGTACCCTGGCAGTGGGAAACACAGACAGACAGCAGCAGCAGGAGGAGGAATGGAGGAGTAGGCGAGCAGCTATTGTTTGACGTAATAGCTGGTGGCAGAGTGGCAGCAGAAGGTAAATCATCTGTGTACCCTGGCAGTGGGAAACACAGACAGACAGCAGCAGCAGCAGCAGGAGGAGGTATGGAGGAGCAGTGTGAGTGTGGCAGCAGGTAGGCAGCGTGACATAATAGCCCTGGTACCTAGCGGTGATACCAGGGCCGTAAATAAACACAACAGGAGGTCCCAGACAGCGGTCGTGCAGCCCACATTGTGTCCAATACACAACTGGAACAACACAGTTTTCAACCCGGGCACCTCAGAAAAATTAAACCTTTTTTTTTTTTAATGGTTTGTTTGGTTTCGGTTTTGCAACCAATATAGCTATTGTTTGACGTAATAGCTGGTGGCAGAGTGGCAGCAGAAGAAGGTCATTCTGTGTACCCTGGCAGTGGGAAACACAGACAGACAGCAGAAGGGCAGTACACAGCAGCCCACTGTAGGTGTAAAATGTGTGGCTGCAGGCGACGTAATAGTCAAAGTGAACCAGGCTGGCTTAGTGAGCAGGAGCCAGGAGGTGGTAAAGGGTGGTAAGGCACATTAACGATGGTTCCGGCAGCCAGTTCATGTCCCCCTCTCGCCGACAACAGGGGCCAGGAACTCGCCTTCCACCCACGCCTGGTTCATCTTGAGAAACGTCAGTCTGTCCACAGACTTGTGAGACAGACGTGAGCGTTTCTCGGTGACCACGCCACCAGCTGCACTGAAGCAGCGCTCGGACAGCACGCTGGAAGGGGGGCAGGACAGCACTTCCAGGGCGTACTGCGCTAGCTCGCTCCAGATCTCCATGCGCTTGACCCAATACTCCATGGGATCAACAGGGGCATCGCTGTCAAGCCCGCTGTACGACCCCATGTAGTCAGCCACCATGCGGGTCAGGCGCTGGCTGTGACCGGAGGAGGATGCTGCTGCATGCATCTCCTCTCTAGTCACTGCTGCCGGAGCCTCTACAGTCCTGTAGAGCTCGTGGCTGAGAGACAGCAGGTCTGTGGGGCGCTTGCTGCTGCTGGATGCAGGCACCTGCTGCTGCCTCTGTGCTGGCTGCTGGACAGTGGGGGTGGAAGGCTGGGGGAAGGCTTCCTCCAAGCGCTCAACAAGGGCCTGCTGCAAGCTCCTTATTTGTTGCGCTGGGTCTCCTCCTGCAGGCGGCAGGAACTGGCTCAACTTCCCCTTGAGGCGTGGGTCCAACATCATGCTGATCCAGATGTCCTCCCTCTGCTTCATCTGGATCACCCTGGGGTCCCTGCGCAGGCACGCCAGCATGTGCGCTGCCATTGGGAAGAGGCGGGCCACGTCTGCTGGCACATCGACGTCAGTGCTGTCCTCATCCTCCTCCTCTGCCGCCTCATCCTCTCTCCACCCCCGCACCAACTCAGCTGCGCTGTGCTGATCCCCCTCATCAGCAGCCAGGTCAGGGACCTCCACCAAGTCCTCCTCCTCCTCCCCCTCAGAGGTGGACTGCGCAGCTGGTTGCCGCTCCTGCTGGTCCAAGGCTGCCGCTCCCTGTTCCAGCAAACCATCGAGGGCCCTGTTCAGCAGAGAAACCAGGGGCACCCACTCGCAGACCATAGCATGGTCCCTGCTCACCATGTTTGTGGCCTGCAGGAAGGGAGCCAGCACAAAGCACACCTGCTGCATGTGCCTCCAGTCATCATCGGGGACGATGGACGGGATGTTGCTGGTCTTGTCCCTTCTCCGAGCTGCGGAAACAGTGGCCAGGGCAAGGTACTGGTTGACAGCGTGCCTCTGTTCAACCATACGCTCCAACATCGCCAGGGTGGAGTTCCAGCGAGTCGGAACGTCAATGATCAGCCGATGGCGTGGCAGATCCAGCTCCTTTTGCACGTCTTCCAGGCTCGCACAGGCTGCAGCCGAGCGCCGGAAGTGACGCACAACATTCCTTGCCGTTTCCAGCAGTTCGCCCATCCCCTGGTAGGTGCGCAGGAACTTCTGCACCACCAGGTTCAGCACGTGGGCAAGACAGGGGATGTGGGTCAGGTTTCCCCTGTCTATGGCAGCAACCAGATTGGCCCCATTGTCGGACACCACCTCTCCGACTCTGAGGCCTCTGGGGGTCAGCCAAATCCTCTCCTGCTCCTGGAGTTTGGCCAACACGTGGGCTGCCGTCAGCTTGGTCTTGCCAAGGCTGACCAAGTGCAGCAGCGCTTGGCAGTGGCGGGCCTTCACGCTGCTGCTGAGGCGGGGGGTTTGGCCAGGTGTGGCGGAGGATGGCAGAGGATCGGAGGAACCCGCTGCAGTTCCCCTGACCCTGCGGGGTGGCACCACCCACTGTGTTGCTGCTGCTGCTGCTGCTGTGCCCGCTGCTGCTCTCCCATCCTCACCCCCTTCCACCAAGCTGACCCAGTGGACAGTGAAGGACAGGTAGCGGCCTGTCCCGAAGCGGCTGCTCCAGGAGTCCATGGTGACGTGGACCCTTTCACCAACCGCGTGCTCCAGCCCTCGCTCCACATTGGCCATCACAAAGCGGTGCAGTGCTGGAATGGCCTTGCGGGAGAAAAAGTGTCTGCTGGGGAGCTGCCAGTCTGGGGCTGCACAAGCAAGCAGCGCCCGCATGTCGCTCCCCTCCTGCACGAGCGTGTACGGCAGGAGTTGGGAGCACATGGCCCGTGCCAGCAAGCCGTTCAGCTGCCGCACGCGACGGCTGCTGGGAGGCAGAGCCCTAACCACCCCCTGGAAGGACTCGCTCAAAAGGCTCTGGCGTGGCCTTTTGCTGACACGGGAATCACCAGACACAGCGGAGGAGGCCACTGAGGACTGGCTGCCAGAACAGGCCTCAGTGTCGGCGGCAGGAGTTGCAGAGGGGGGAGGAGCAGTGCGTTTCCGCACTCCTGCTGGTGCTGCTGGAGGAGCAGGAGGGCGGGTGGCTGCTGTTGCTGCTGCTGAAGGCTGTGCAGTGATGGGTGTGGTGCCACTGCCAGCACCAGATGCCTTCAGCCTCTGGAACTCCTCATGCTGGTGGAAATGTTTAGCCGCAAGGTGGTTGATCAGCGAGCTGGTGCTGAACTTTAAGGGGTCTGCACCTCTGCTCAACTTCCGCTGACAGTGGTTGCAAGTGGCGTACTTGCTGTACACAGTGGGCATGGTGAAAAAGCGCCAGATTGGTGACAGAAACATCCCCCTACGGCATGGAAGCGCTGCTGCCTGTCTCCCTGTGGTGGTTGGGGGGGGGGCTTGGGTGCGGCTGGTGGTGGTACTGGCTGATGCTGCTGCTGCTGCTGCTGAGCCTGAGACACCAGCAGGCTGTGGGTCGCTGCCAATGCTTGCAATGATGCGCCTCCTTGCAAGGCCCACAAGCGCATCCTCCTCCTCCTCCGAGCTGCTGAGGACGACATCCCCTGGAGGTGGTGGCACCCAGTCTCTGTCTGTCACCGGGTCATCAACATCATCCTCCCCCTCCTCAAACATGTCCTGCTGGGATGATGACCCCCCAAACTCCTCTCCTGATGCATGGATGGGCTGCTTGACTGTCGCCACAGTCTTGCTGTCCAATCCCTCATCCCCCAAAGTGCCCATCAGCATCTCCTCCTCAAAATCGCCAACAACAGCAGACAATTGACTCATCATGCCTGGGGTCAAAAGAGTGCTGAATGAGAGGTCGGCGACTGACGGTGAACTGGCCTCCTCCCCAGACCCTGCTGGGCGGCTGCTGCGAACAGGGGTGGTGGTGGTGGTGGTGGTGAGGGTGGAGGCCTCGGATGCAGAGCTGATGGCGGGCTGCTCATCCTCCGTCATGAGTTGCACCACAGTGTCTGCATCCTTTTCCTCAATGGGACGTTTCCGACCCGGCTGGAGGAAAATCGGAGCAGGTGCTACACGCTGCTGCTGCTGTGTCTCTGCAGCGTGAGTTGCAGATGCTCCTGCTGGGCGGCGCCCAAGGCGTCCACGGCCAGTGGCTATGGGAGGAATGTTAGCCACTGACGCTGCTGCTGCTGCTGCGGAACTGTGCATGGTGGCGCGCCCGCGGCCGCGGCTTGCCACAATGCTGCTCCCTCTCCTCCTGATTCCCTTGCTGCCCTTCCCCTTGCCCAAACCGCGCTGGCTGCCACTTCCAGACATCTTAAATGTTTTGGGCGTATAGACAAAAGTTTTGTAAAAGGGCGGGTGAAAAGTGGGGTACTTTAATGGAGTGGGTTGGTTGGTGAGGTGACTGAGTGAGTGTCCCCTAGTACAGTAAGTAAGTAGTAACAGTCAGGAAGTACAACTAGCAGTTACAATAATCAGTAGTAATCACAAGTAAATTTAGTGTGTGTACACTCAGACAGTGAGTGCACGCACGCAGGAGCTAGTAGCCTATGAACACAGTGACTGAGTGTCCTAGACTCCTAGTACAGTAAGAGTAAGTAGTAACAGTAAGTAGAACTAACTAATTACAATAATCAATCAGCGATCAGAAGGAAATGGAGTGTGGGTGGTGTGTGTACACTCAGACAGTGAGTGACCGCACGCAGGAGCTAGTAGCCTATGAACACAGTGACTGAGTGTCCTAGACTCCTAGTACAGTAAGAGTAAGTAGTAACAGTAAGTAGAACTAACTAATTACAATAATCAATCAGCGATCAGAAGGAAATGGAGTGTGGGTGGTGTGTGTACACTCAGACAGTGAGTGACCGCACGCAGGAGCTAGTAGCCTATGAACACAGTGACTGAGTGTCCTAGACTCCTAGTACAGTAAGAGTAAGTAGTAACAGTAAGTAGAACTAACTAATTACAATAATCAATCAGCGATCAGAAGGAAATGGAGTGTGGGTGGTGTGTGTACACTCAGACAGTGAGTGACCGCACGCAGGAGCTAGTAGCCTATGAACACAGTGACTGAGTGTCCTAGACTCCTAGTACAGTAAGAGTAAGTAGTAACAGTAAGTAGAACTAACTAATTACAATAATCAATCAGCGATCAGAAGGAAATGGAGTGTGGGTGGTGTGTGTACACTCAGACAGTGAGTGACCGCACGCAGGAGCTAGTAGCCTATGAACACAGTGACTGAGTGTCCTAGACTCCTAGTACAGTAAGAGTAAGTAGTAACAGTAAGTAGAACTAACTAATTACAATAATCAATCAGCGATCAGAAGGAAATGGAGTGTGGGTGGTGTGTGTACACTCAGACAGTGAGTGACCGCACGCAGGAGCTAGTAGCCTATGAACACAGTGACTGAGTGTCCTAGACTCCTAGTACAGTAAGAGTAAGTAGTAACAGTAAGTAGAACTAACTAATTACAATAATCAATCAGCGATCAGAAGGAAATGGAGTGTGGGTGGTGTGTGTACACTCAGACAGTGAGTGACCGCACGCAGGAGCTAGTAGCCTATGAACACAGTGACTGAGTGTCCTAGACTCCTAGTACAGTAAGAGTAAGTAGTAACAGTAAGTAGAACTAACTAATTACAATAATCAATCAGCGATCAGAAGGAAATGGAGTGTGGGTGGTGTGTGTACACTCAGACAGTGAGTGACCGCACGCAGGAGCTAGTAGCCTATGAACACAGTGACTGAGTGTCCTAGACTCCTAGTACAGTAAGAGTAAGTAGTAACAGTAAGTAGAACTAACTAATTACAATAATCAATCAGCGATCAGAAGGAAATGGAGTGTGGGTGGTGTGTGTACACTCAGACAGTGAGTGACCGCACGCAGGAGCTAGTAGCCTATGAACACAGTGACTGAGTGTCCTAGACTCCTAGTACAGTAAGAGTAAGTAGTAACAGTAAGTAGAACTAACTAATTACAATAATCAATCAGCGATCAGAAGGAAATGGAGTGTGGGTGGTGTGTGTACACTCAGACAGTGAGTGACCGCACGCAGGAGCTAGTAGCCTATGAACACAGTGACTGTCTGACTGAGTGTCCTAGACTCCTAGTACAGTAAGAGTAAGTAGTAACAGTAAGTACAACTAACTAACAATAATCTATCAGTAATCAGAAGGAAATAGAGTGTGTGTACACACAGACAGTGAGTGAGTGCACACACGCAGGAGCTAGCTAGTAGCCTATAAACAGTGACAGTCAGTGAGTGTCCTACTCCTAGTACAGTATAACTACAATACTATTAGTAAAGGACAGCAGAAATACTGGTATAGATGAGAGAAATAAACAGAGGACAGCTGCCCACAGAGGCAAGGCCCCCCTGAGGCCTAAACCTGTAAGCTTGCAGCAGCTGCCTGTCTCTAATGTAACACACAAGCTACTAACTAAAATACAATGTCTATCTAACTAACAACAATATAGGTGTATATGGCAGGTGTAGGTGAGCAAAAACGCTAGGTAAATGATCACAATAGAGCACTTGCTAAGCCAAAGCACAAAGGAGCAACTCTCTCTCTGTACAAGTCTCAGGCAAGCATGGAGAAACGGAACATGGCGGCCGCTATTTATAGGGTAGGGGCTGGCCAGGGTCCCCCTCTGTGATTGGCTGCCGTCAGAGGGCCTGGGAGCCCTCTGATTGGCTCTAAGGACATCAATCTGGGCTATGACGCTATTCGAGCTCGGTACCGAGCTCGAATAGCGCCGAGTTGCTCGAATAGCTCGAATAGTGAATGGGCTATTCGAGTGTACTCGGATAGCCCATTCGAATAGCTCCAGCTATTCGGAGCTCGAATACCGAGCTCGAATAGCTGAAAAAGAGCTCGAATATTCGAGCTACTCGAATATTCGAGCTCTGCTGAGCACCACTAGTGCAGAGTATCTTGAGCTGTACATCACAGTTATTTGCACAGACTCCCAGTGATTCTGTGTGTAGAAATGCAATACAGCACAGCACATCATTCATAAGTGCTATTATTGCTGTGTTTTGATTGCGTTATATCACAGACTTATGCAAAGTGATCCAGTTCTTCCTCACTGGCAGGGTTTTTTCTTTGTATTTGTCAAACTTGTGAAAAGAAAATGACAGGCAGAGGCAGGTCACAACACAGGGGTTATAGGGGTCTTGTTTTGTCATTTTCTGTGGTCCTAGAATGTTGCCCAGTGTTCAGGGTCCTATTGTAAGTTGTCTGAAACAAGTGAAGCAGCTGATGCTGAGGACGATTAATCCATGGATGTGACGTGTGTGCCCGCAAGAAGAGAGGAAGAAGTGGGGGAGAGTTCAGATGGGAGACAGAGAGGAGGAGGAGATGAGTTGTACGCAGGGGGAGATCGTCACAAGGAGCTAGTGGCACCGCCACACAGCATGTATCGGCATCTGGGGTCAGCCAGCCAACACACCCGCCAACTTCTGCTGTTGCTACCACCACCACCAGAATGCCATCATCCCAAAGATCACCAGTGTAGCAATTTTTTTGTGTGTCCCCACTGACAACAGCAAAGCCATTTGCAACTTGTGCCACAAGACACGAGAGTTGTAGGAAATCCAACACCCACCTAGGTAGAGTTGGGCCGAACGGTTCGCCTGCGAACGGTTCCATGCGAACTTCCGTGGTTCGCGTTCGCGTCCCGCAGGCGAACCTTTGCGGAAGTTCGGTTCGCCCCATAATGCACCATGGAGGGTCAACTTTGACCCTCTACATCACAGTCAGCAGGCACAGTGTAGCCAATTAGGCTACACTAGCCCCTGGAGCCACTCCCCCCTACTAAAAGGCAGGCAGTGGCGACCATTACGGTCACTCGTGTGCCACTGCCTGCCTGCATTAGTGAGAGTAGGGCGAGCTGCTGCACACTCTCTCTCATAGGGAAAGATTAGTTAGGCTTAGCTTGTTCCTGGCTGCATACCTGTTCTGTGAACCCACCACTGCATACCTGTTCTGTGAACTCACCACTGCATACCTGTTCTGTGAACCCACCACTGCATACCTGTTCTGTGAACCCACCACTGCATACCTGTTCTGTGAACCCACCACTGCATACCTGTTCTGTGAACGCACCACTGCATACCTGTACTGTGAACCCACCACTGCATACCTGTTCTGTGAACCCACCACTGCATACCTGTTCTGTGAACCCACCACTGCATACCTGTTCTGTGAACCCACCACTGCATACCTGTTCTGTGAACCCACCACTGCATACCTGTACTGTGAACCCACCACTGCATACCTGTTCTGTGAACCCACCACTGCATACCTGTTCTGTGAACCCACCACTGCATACCTGTTCTGTGAACCCACCACTGCATACCTGTACTGTGAACCCACCACTGCATACCTGTTCTGTGAACCCACCACTGCATACCTGTTCTGTGAACCCACCACTGCATACCTGTTCTGTTCAGTGAACCCGCCACTGTATACCTGTTCTGTTCCGTGAACCCGCCACTGCATACCTGTTCTGTTCAGTGAACCCGCCACTGCATACCTGTTCTGTTCAGTGAACAGTTTGGTGTGTCAGTGTGAAGCAGTACCTTAATTACACTACCTGATTGATGTATACACATGCAAGATGTTTTAAAGCACTTTAGGCCTGTCATTTAGCATTCAATATGATTTCTGCCCTTAAAACGCTGCATTGCGTCAAATCCAGATTTTTCCCGGGGACTTTTGGCGTGTATCCCACTCCGCCATGCCCCCCTCCAGGTGTTAGACCCCTTGAAACATCTTTTCCATCACTTTTGTGGCCAGCATACATTTTTTTTTTCAAAATTTGCATCCCCATTGAAGTCTATTGCGGTTCGGGAACTTTAACGCGAACCGAACCTTCCGCGGAAGTTCGCGAACCCGGTTCGCGAACCTAAAATCGGAGGTTCGGCCCAACTCTACACCTAGGTACAACTGTTTTGATAAGGCACCCGAGCTAAAAACACCCACCCCAATAGGAGCAACACATGAGGAGAAGCAGCACCCAAAGTCAAAGCCACATTCCTCCTGGTCAAGATTTTTCAGCCATGTCACCCTTTGCTGCCCTTGTCCCTTCCCAGCCACCCTCCACTCCGCCTCTCACCTTGAGCAGTTCCTACTCATCTGTCCACAGTCAGGTTTCGGTTCTGTACGACCACGGTGCTAGGACAGGCTCTGCAGAGCTGGGGATTTTTTTGCTGAGTTACTAAATGCACATGCACAATGCCTGCAGACTCATTAGTCCTTTTGAGGAGGTGACAAATCTGGCGAGTCGCACTGAGGCCACCATCAGCGACCAGTGGCGTAGCTAAGGAGCTGTGGGCCCCGATGCAAGTCTTACAATGGGGCCCCTCAAGCACTCTATACATAACAATTGATACGGCGCACCAAAACCTGCCAATGGTAACTACAATGTCAGAGGAGCAAGAAGGGGATGGGGAACAGCTTGTTAATGATTACCACTATTCAAAGCTATCTATAGAAGTGATTATTATGAGCACAGGACCAATAGAGAGCTAATACTGTAGTTGAGGGAGGGCCCTTCAGGGCCCCTCTGGCCCCAGGGCCCCGATGCGGTTGCTACCGCTGCACCCCCTATTGCTACGCCCCTGTCAGCGACCTCACCCCATACGTTTTCTTCCTGGAGCGTGCCCTGTGAAGAGTGCTGGATCAGACCGTAGATGAGCGTGACCAGGAACAGGAAGAGTTGCGGTCGCCATCACCAACAGAACCAGCTTTGTCATTGTGACCTGCTGTACCTGCGGCAACACAGAGAAAGGAGTCTGAGGAAGAGGAGTCAGAGGAGGAAGGTGGCTTTGAGGAGGTGGAAAACCAACCACAGCAGGTGTCCCAGGGGGCTTATGGTTACCTTTCGGGGACCCTTGGTGTTGTAGGTGGCTGAGGGGAGGAACAGGCCTTCAATGACGTAAGTGAGGATGAGGAATGGGACATGGCTTCCTCGGCATCCAAACTTGTGCAAATGGGATCTTTCATGCTGTCCTGCCTGTTGAGGGACCCCCATAAAAAGATGTTCAAGGAGAAGGAACTGTACTGGGTGGCAATGCTACTAGACCCTCGATATAAGTACCAAGTGGCAGAAATGTTACCAAACTACCAGAAGTTGGAAAGGATGCAGCCGTTGCACAACAGCCTGCAAAGTATGCTGTACACTGCACTTAAAGAGAAACTCCAACCAAGAATTGAACTTTATCCCAATCAGTAGCTGATACCCCCTTTTACATGAGAAATATATTATTTTCACAAACAGACCATCAGGGGGCGCTGTATGACTGATTTTGTGCTGAAACCCCTCCCACAAGAAGCTCTGAGTACCGCGGTACTTTTGGCAGTTTGTTACAATGTAACAAGGCTCACAGACAGGAATTAGCTGTTTACAGCTGTCTCTAACAGCCAAAACAGCTAGCAGCAGCTACATAACCTGCCCACAGTAAAAATGTCACCATGTAATAAATGTCAGAATGTAAATCGGGGAGAGGAAAGATTTTACAATGGCCAAACACTGACTAAATCATTCATACATAATTATTGTAAAAATGAAGCACTTTTTTATTACATTATTTTCACTGGAGTTCCTCTTTAAGGGTGATGTCACAGCATGGCAGCAATCTAACAGGGGAAGAAGTGCCAGTAATCCTCTTCCTCCCACGGCCACGCCGGCAAGGGCAGGATGCTGTTCTGATGTGTTGGTGACGATGGACATGCAGTTTCTTTAGTCCAACACATCGCCAAAGCCCTTTGGGATCAGTGGCGGCGCCACGCTGGGGCTTACCCAGGCTTCAGCCCCAGCTGGCAACTCATTAGCCCCCCTAAAAGCCCCCCCCCCCCGCCAAGTCCGACCCGACAGTGACGACGAGCCTGGCTGGGAGGCTGGGAGTCTGAATGGGAGGAGCTGAGGAGGGCTTGGGCTGGCGCTGACTGACTGTCACTCACCTCACCACACCACCCACCACCAGCGATCAGTCACCGCCGCCCCGCCCAGTCCCGGGTGCTGCTGCTAGTACGCACTACGTGTATGTCACGTGATATCACGTGACGTGCAGCGTGTGCTCCTCCTCGCCCGCCTACGCAGCTAGTAATTTCGCCGCTGCACCCGCCCCGCATAGCCAGCTCGTCGTCGCCGTCCGGTCAGTGCGACCCAACCAAGGCAGCCAGTCTGGCAGTGTGTGACCCCCAAGCCAGCCCAGGCAAGCACGGTGGCACCCCACCCACGGTGACGGTGGTCAGCGGCAGTGCACACAGCCAGGTCCGTCCGACGGCGACTAGAGGCTACAGTGTGCAGCTCAAGGTGGGTCCTGCTGACTGTTCACTACTCCGGTAGCCAGGCCAGCCAATTTTGTTTTTTTTACACTAGTTTAACCAGGCACTGCAGGCAGCCACCCAGGCCTGAGCTGCCCTCCTGAGCCTAGCACCAGCACGGCCATTGGCACCACCACCCACACCAGGCCTGGGGGGCCCCCACCCACCACCAGCCAGGAGCCAGGCCTTAGCTGCCCTGGGGCCCCCAGCCTCCCACCACCAGCCAGGCCTGATCTGCCCTGGGGCCCTCAGCCTACCTACCACCACCAGCCAGGCCTTAGCTGCCCTGGGGCCCCCAGCCTACCACCGCACCAGCCAGGCCTTAGCTGCCCTGGGGCCCCAGCCTACCTACCACCACCAGCCAGGCCTGAGCTGCCCTGGGACCCCCAGCCTACCACCGCACCAGCCAGGCCTTAGCTGCCCTGGGGCCCCCAGCATACCACCACCAGCCAGGCCTGAGCCCTTCCACCCAGCCCACCACCACCAGCTAGGCCTGAGGTGCCCCGGGGCCCCCAGCCCACTGCCACCAGCCAGGCCTGAGCGGCCCTGGGGCCCCCAGCCCACCACCACTAGCCAGGCCTGAGCTGCCCTAGGGCCCCCAGCCCACCACCACCAGCCAGGCCTTAGCTGCCCTGGGGCCCCCAGCCCACCACCACCAGCCAGGCATGAGCTGCCCTGGGGCCCCCAGCCCACCACCACCAGCCAGGCCTGAGCTGCCCTGGGGCCCCCAGCCCACCGCCACTAGCCAGGCCTGAGCTGCCCTAGGGCCCCCAGCCAACCACCACCAGCCAGGCCTGAGCTGCCCTGGGCCCCCAGCCCACCACCACCAGCCAGGCCTGAGCTGCCCTGGGCCCCCAGCCCACCACCACCAGCCAGGCCTGAGCTGCCCTGGGGCCCCCAGCCCACCACCACCAGCCAGGCCTGAGCTGCCCTGGTGCCCCCAGCCCACCACCACTAGCCAGGCCTGAGCTGCCCTAGGGCCCCCAACCCACCACCACCAGTCAGGCCTGAGCTGCCCTGGGGCCCCCAGCCCACCACTACCAGCCAGGCCTGAGCTGCCCTGGGGCCCCTAGACCACCACCACCAGCCACGCAGGCCTGAGGCCCCCAACCCACCACCACCAGCCAGGCCTGATCTGCCCTGGGACCCTCAGCCTACCTACCACCACCAGCCAGGCCTTAGCTGCCCTGGGGCCCCCAGCCTACCACCGCACCAGCCAGGCCTTAGCTGCCCTGGGGCCCCAGCCTACCTACCACCACCAGCCAGGCCTGAGCTGCCCTGGGACCCCCAGCCTACCACCGCACCAGCCAGGCCTTAGCTGCCCTGGGGCCCCCAGCATACCACCACCAGCCAGGCCTGAGCCCTTCCACCCAGCCCACCACCACCAGCTAGGCCTGAGGTGCCCCGGGGCCCCCAGCCCACTGCCACCAGCCAGGCCTGAGCGGCCCTGGGGCCCCCAGCCCACCACCACTAGCCAGGCCTGAGCTGCCCTAGGGCCCCCAGCCCACCACCACCAGCCAGGCCTTAGCTGCCCTGGGGCCCCCAGCCCACCACCACCAGCCAGGCATGAGCTGCCCTGGGGCCCCCAGCCCACCACCACCAGCCAGGCCTGAGCTGCCCTGGGGCCCCCAGCCCACCGCCACTAGCCAGGCCTGAGCTGCCCTAGGGCCCCCAGCCAACCACCACCAGCCAGGCCTGAGCTGCCCTGGGCCCCCAGCCCACCACCACCAGCCAGGCCTGAGCTGCCCTGGGCCCCCAGCCCACCACCACCAGCCAGGCCTGAGCTGCCCTGGGGCCCCCAGCCCACCACCACCAGCCAGGCCTGAGCTGCCCTGGTGCCCCCAGCCCACCACCACTAGCCAGGCCTGAGCTGCCCTAGGGCCCCCAGCCCACCACCACCAGTCAGGCCTGAGCTGCCCTGGGGCCCCCAGCCCACCACTACCAGCCAGGCCTGAGCTGCCCTGGGGCCCCTAGACCACCACCACCAGCCACGCAGGCCTGAGGCCTCCAGCCCACCACCAGTCAGGATTGAGGTGCCCTGGGGCCCCCAGCCCACCACCACCAGCCTGACTACATATACTGGGGAGAGCTATACGCCTGACTACATATACTGAGGACAGCTATACACCTGGCTACCTATGCTGGGGACACTGGCTGTCTGTCATTATGTGCATTTACTGGTGAAAAGTTGTCTCTTATGTGCATTTACTGGGGAAATGCTGTCTGTCATTATGTGCATGAACTGGTGAAAAGTTGTCTTTTATGTGCATTTACTGGGGAAATGCTGTCCGTCTCTTATGTGCATTTACTGGGGAAATGCTGTCTGTCATTATGTGCATGAACTGGTGAAAAGTTGTCTCTTATGTGCATTTACTGGTGGAAAGATGACTCTTATGTGCATTTACTGGTGAAAGGCTGTCATTATGTGCGTTTACTTCATTTTTTTATGTAACTGCGTTAGCTGGTACAACTACATTACAGTTAGCCCTGCCCACATGACGTCATGACCACGCCCAATTTTTCGCCGTGCTTAATTGCCACCCCGCCAAACCCAGCCCTTGTGCCCCCTTTGAGCCCCCCAAAAATCTGAAGCTGGAGCCGCCACTGTTTGGGATCCACTCTCAGAGAGCTCCTTGACCGACAGGTAGCAGACTAACTTGCCTTAATTGTAGATATCAACACTCTGAGGCACGAAGAACCCCAGGATTATTGGGTTTGCAGGCTTGACCTGTGGCCAGAGCTGTCACAATTTCCCATCGTAATTCTGGCTTGCCCCACCTCAAGTGTCCTGTCAAGAAGGACCTTCAGCGCAGCAGGAGGGATTGTCACTGACAAGAGAAGTCGCTTTGGTCACCAAAGTGTTGACTACCTGACCTTTATTAAGATGACTGAGGCATGGATCCTGAGGGTAACTCCACGCCGGAAGACTTGAGACTCAGTCCCCACACAACTAGCGTCCAAGAAGCAATGTGGTATAACATTTCAATCCTGAATTTTTACGGCCACTGCTACAGCAGCAGCTGCTACAAAACCCATTTTTTTCTGGCATGTGACTATACATGCCTAATTTTTCTGGCCTGTGGTGCTGCTACACAGTGGCTTCAACAACAACAAAAAAGGCATGTACATAATGTCAATTCCCCTTCGTAATTGTTACCTTGTCATGGTGAAGGGGCTTGCATATCTAAATGAAGCAATAATATATGGTTATTTTTGCACACCCAAGATGACATGGTCGTTGCTTCATTGCGGACAGACCAAATTCAATCAGCTGGATACGTTTTGGCAAAACCTTTTTTTTAATGGTCACCTCAGGTGATCAATAAAGCATGCTAGGCCAACAATGGGCCCACACTGCAGAATCAGTGTTTTTTTGCTCACTTTACTATCATTGAACTACCTCAGCCTTACCATATGGGCTGAAAAACTGCCATTGCCTGCACTCCCACAAACTTGAGCATGGCCAACACTACAGAAAGATTGGGAGAGGACTAATATTTATGTCATGAGGGTGCTAGCTATTGACAATGCTCTTTGTGGTTGTTTGCGGTGTTAAACGTGGAGTTTGGTCTGTCAATGGGAAGCAGCCCTAGCCCTTACACTACCTGATCGCTATGTACATACACAGGACGCAGGTTTTTACATTTTTGTATGTAAACCTGTACCATCCATCATGTGCAGAGACAAGTCACTGCATCTCTTGTCAGTCAGTGTCACCGCTACACTAAAGACAAGAAGCCCTCTAAAGAAATGAATCTGGCTGTATACCTGACTAATCAGATTCACATGTATCTATAATCAATATATAAACTTTTATTGAACAACAAAATCACATAACATAATAAAAACCATAAACGATCATAAAAAACCCATATAGTTCACAATATGTAGATCACTGGTCTTACACCATATAATTATATAAGCAATACAGTCACTGATTGTTATCAATCAGGCAGTAAGCATGACATGTGCAAAAAAGATTGAGGGAGTAGCTCTCACCTACTTATCACCTTTTTATGATCTTTTATGGTTTTTATTATGTTATGTGAATCTGATTATTCAGGTATACAGCCAGATTCATTTCCGTAGAGGGCTTCTTGTCTTTAGTGTATTGATGTTTTGTTTAGCCCTGCAGTGATGAAGCTGTGATTACTTTAATGCTCGCATGTGTGAAAAGTCAGTGTCACCGCAGCTGCAACATATGTTTTTTTCTAAAAGAACAATACTTTTTTCTTTTGTAAAATGTATATACCATGACAACATTGTTCAGTCCTCTGCTACAGTTGCTGCCAAAAAACTATTTTTTTTAAACTTCTTACATTTTTTGTATGTGTAAACCTCCACCATCATGTGCAGAACCTAGTCAACGCCTCTCTTGTCAGTGACACTCACCAGGGATGCAACAAACATTGTTTTTCTTTAAAGGACTTACGAGGCGAAAATCAGAAAAAATGTTAGTTACCTTACTGTAATATCACACCTCAGGGCAGACGATCAGTGCCTCCCCTGTCAGTTTCAGGCGTTCTGTTACCTAAATCCAGGATACATTACAGGCCCCGACCCTCTGCAGGGTCGCCTGAACTGATGAGCTAAGAATTGCCGCTTTAAACAGCAATGTGAGAGTTACTCGTGGCCGCCACATAGCGGCTCCCTCCCCCGCTGTGAGCCGCTGCTAGGAGGGAGCCGCTGCTATAGTAGGCAACCCTGTCCCTGCCGGTATCATCCAGTCACACGCCGCCGCCTCCCTTCCCCAACCCGCCGAGCAGCCAGCACATCTATTCTACCCCCTTTTGCGGAGGAATTGCACGCTGACATGCTGTCACTGAAGAGCCGCTGGCTCATGAGCAGAGAGTCACTGAGCCGGCTGGTGAGCCGGCTCACGTACGAGCGGTGTGCGGATAACAAAGAACCGCTGGTGAATCAGAACATTCTGATTCACCAGCGGTTCTTTGTTATCCGCACACCGCTCGTACGTGAGCCGGCTCACCAGCCGGCTCAGTGACTCTCTGCTCATGAGCCAGCGGCTCTTCAGTGACAGCATGTCAGCGTGCAATTCCTCCGCAAAAGGGGGTAGAATAGATGTGCTGGCTGCTCGGCGGGTTGGGAAAGGGAGGCGGCGGCGTGTGACTGGATGATACCGGCAGGGACAGGGTTGCCTACTATAGCAGCGGCTCCCTCCTAGCAGCGGCTCACAGCGGGGGAGGGAGCCGCTATGTGGCGGCCACGAGTAACTCTCACATTGCTGTTTAAAGCGGCAATTCTTAGCTCATCAGTTCAGGCGACCCTGCAGAGGGTCGGGGCCTGTAATGTATCCTGGATTTAGGTAACAGAATGCCTGAAACTGACAGGGGAGGCACTGATCGTCTGCCCTGAGGTGTGATATTACAATAAGGTAACTAACATTTTTTCTGATTTTTTTCCTTTAAAAAAAAAACAAAGTTTAAATTTTTTGGGTAAAATGTATAGGCTAATTTTTTTTTCTCAAATGTAATTTGTATGCACACCTGCGCCATCATGTGCACAGCCAAGTCACTGCATCTCTCTGGCACACAGTGTTGGGGTAAGGGTCTATCTGACCACGGATACCTAGTCTGCAAAGCACGGTCAGAGCAAGTATATTACCTATACCGCACATTAGGTAAACCTGATGACCATGACCACTGGCAAGCATGGAATACGTGGCTCTGCATAGAGTTGGTAATGGTGACACTGCCACGAATGGCAGGCAGGTCAGCTGCCACCTCTGACCTGTTTTTCTTTTTAAAAGCTTTCAGTTCTTTAGGTAAAATGTTCCGGCCATGACATTGCCTGGCCTTTGCTACAGTGGCTGCAAAAAAACTATTTTTTCCCTCAAATTAAATTTGTATGTAAACCTGTACCATCATGTGCAGAGCCAAGTCACCGCATCTCTTGTCAGTGTCACCAGGGCTGAGAGAAAACCATTTTTATAAAAAAAAACAAAAAACTTGTAGGTAAAAATGTATATCCATGACATACATTCCAGACCTGTTAGTGCTCAATCTCGGTAAATGCAGTGTTTGGTCTGTCAGATTGAAGTGGGCATAACCCTTACACTCAGGGGCGCCTCTAGCCATTTTGTCACTCCAGGCGAGAAAACCTGTGGCGCCCCCCCCCCCCCCCCTTCAGCCACATGAACCCCCCCCCCACACACACACACACACACACACACACAATATTATACTATAATGATAAAGGCTGCTCGTCCCTCGCCATCTCCCTGGGTGACTTCTGTCACCTGCAGTTGTCCCCGAAAGCCTGGCTGCACTCCATCACGCATGTGTGGCTCGCCAGGCGTGCTCCCGTCCCTGTACTTGTACTGCGCAAGCACAGATCGTGCCCAGGGACAGAAGCGCACCTGGAAGGGCCGCACATGTGTGACTGAGCGCAACTCGGCCAGGCTTTCGGGGACAATTATGGGTGACTGGAGTCACCCAGGGAAATGGCAAGGAACGAGTAGCCCTAACGTGTTTAAGGAAGCCTACGGTAAGTATTGTACCAAAGACGCTGCTTGTCTCTGGACTTTAAACAACAACATTTCTTTGTTACAGCTGATACAAATCTTAAAATAAATCATCACTTGTTCTACTTCCTGCTTTCATGGAGGCATACATATTGTTAACATCCTGTGCTTTCTAATGAGCTTATCTACTGTGGTGGCATGGCAGTCAGGTAAAACAGGGAGGATCAAATTACAACTTGTGATTACTAATAAATGAGGGGGAATGAAACAGGCTAAATCTAAATACACAAGCAAAGTTTGTATACACTTGCGCTCTACAGTATAGTGTTGGCCCTTTAAATGTACCCTCGGTGCAGCTCTCTTGTGCTGGATGGAGCCAGTCACTAGTAAAAACAGAAGGGTAGGGGGAGACAGAGAGCGCTCCAATGGTGCATTACCAAAAATGTATCTAATCAACACGCAACAATAGGTGCACTTACAATATATAAAATGATACTGCGCCTTGCATGGCCCGTCAGTAGGTCGCCTCAGTACATTCCAGCCTGGCCAGGGCTGGAGGTGTGGATGGAGTCACACGAGAGCGTCCTTCTGCGGGGAGCGGTGCGCAGTGGCTGCTGTCTGACGTCACTACCGGTTTCGGCGTAGGTCCACGCCTTCCTCAGGTGACGCTAGACTCAGACAGACATGTATACATAGTTTTCCTCCCGTGGCAACAGTTACCACGGGGCGGAGCTAAAATAGAACAAACTTTATTATAACAATTATAAAAAGCGGACAACTCCGCTATTTAGGCAGGCTATTGCCAGATTCCGTAAGTGTACGGGTATTTACAATCTAAAAGACTGACACCTCCGCTACCATGCGGACTTTAATTAACTTCCGCAAGCATAGCGAATTAAGAAGCCGTCGGTCTCCGCCTCCATGCGGACTATTCACAGATTCCGTATGGATATGGCTAAAACATAAGTGATAAAATTAATGGACTTTATATCCCCAAGTTCAGGTCTAAACCCTCTACATTTATTAAATTGGTTCATTCCGTATTTTGTGGGGCTGTATACACCACAAAGTCCAGCCTCATTGGAACTCAGAGTAAGACCTTACTGCAGTCAATTGACTATAAGCAGGTAAACTTAAAGGCTACAACTAGTCCAGCCTCATGTGGGGGAACGTGGGAGAGCATGGGAACTATATTGGACTGGGTGTAAAAAAGACCTATATGTAAAAAGTCACGTGCATAACACGTGTATCATTTTATATATTGTAAGTGCACCTATTGTTGCGTGTTGATTAGATACATTTTTGGTAATGCACCATTGGAGCGCTCTCTGTCTCCCCCTACCCTTCTGTTTTTACTAGTGACTGGCTCCATCCAGCACAAGAGAGCTGCACCGAGGGTACATTTAAAGGGCCAACACTATACTGTAGAGCGCAAGTGTATACAAACTTTGCTTGTGGAACTTTTCTTCTGGTCACACTTGCTGCCACACTATAGTAGTTATGGCTGAAGCTTTAGAAGTTTTGGAGCAAGCCTTAGAACAAATTGAGGCTGAAACATTGCAGAATGAATCCCTAAAATGGATGGGTCTCAAAATAGACATAAGAACGAAACTAACGGCAATCACTAACAAAATTGTTAAAAATCAAAATATTCAAAATACACAAACGTCCTATGTAAGGAACAATAACAATAATAATAAAGTTGCAACTGAGGAAATGATAAACCTATTCAGAGAACTGGAGGATGCATTAACATTTGAATGTGCACAATGGCTGGATTCCTCATTTTTATCTGAGTACTTGGAACATAAAATTGCCCCGAGAGGTATGCGCAACCAAAAAAGCTGTGATTTCTTAGAAGAAGATTTACTTGACCTATGGAAAATGGTCTCGGATCTATGTACATCCCAGTGGATGAAGATAGTCATTATGCAGAGAGATAGAAACCTGCGCAAAGTGAGAGAAACCATCCCCCGAATCCACAAGGATCTGGAACCATTTAAATCACATCATGGCTATCAATATTGGGACACCAAGGTCAATGCATCAGCCAAATCCTTTGAGGATCAACTCTTGGAGAAAAAACTTAGGAAATTTGAAAGGGACAAAACGGACTATCACATAGGCAACATTCATGATTGGTCGCCAAACAATAAAGACAAGTTTTGTGAGCCCGAAATATCAATACCGGTACAGAAAAATGAGTCCATAGACACGGACAAAATACACGAGAACAATGATTGGTTCAAAGTTAAAAGGAAACAAAGGAAAAGGGAATACAAATTTGGTGGGGAGAAACCACGATATAGTGAGTACCGGGGGCTAACTAGTAAAAACTATCAGGGATCTAGACAGAATCAACTCCGTCCCTATGACAAAATGCAGGTTAAGAAAAGTGATTATAGGTCTGGAGCAAGACCCAAAACAAACAATTCCCCTCACTTTTCCAGAGAAAGAAAATGGTCCAATCCCAGACACAATTCTTTCAGAAAACCACCACATGGAGGGACCAAAAAATATGAAGATGTGTCGGGATATCGTAAATCCATTTCCACTCACATGGAAAAAGCTTGGACAAATACAGTTAAGGATATACAGACCGTAAGCGAAATGGTACACCCTATACGTAAAATCGATGAAGTCAACGGCCCTTCAGAAATTCCTAAAAATAGTATGTCTAAATGGATAGAGTCCACAGGACAGGCTATCCGGGACCCAGGCCAGGATCACATCAATTCACATCATTTTTTAGGACCACCGAGCACCCCAGTGGCAATGAAAAGAGGATTACAAAGGGAGGAAGACGAGGAACCAGGGGGGGCAGGAGAGTCCAACTCCAAAAAAGGAAGAACACAGGATTTGGAGACCAGGGAGACTGTTCTACCATAAAAATCTACAACCTTTCCAAATATGCCTTAACAGCTAGTGACTTATCCTTGCTAAAGAAAGGATTGAATTTTGCTCCTACCAATCAACCTAATTCATTTGAACTCTTTAAAGATCTACACAGATTTGTGAGGAACATCACCCTTAAAAGGTTTTTCGCTATCAAGGATAAGAAATTAAAGAACATTGAGACCTCAGGAGTATCAGGCCCTGTCTTAGAATTAAATCAGGACCCTGACCCAAATATGTGGCAATTTCTTACAGAAATAGATGAGGAGGCCCTTGAGGAAAACCCAGGTACACATTATGGGTACATTGATGAATCCATTAAAAACACCAGCTTCAAACCAACCTCAGTTTTTTACCCCACCTATGCAAAGGGTTCGTACATTAACACCTTTTACCAAGTAGTCAAGGAACAGTTTGACTCACTATGTAGACCTAATAGTGGAAGAAACATCAACAACAAAAACAACAATAAATCCAACAATTTGAGCAAAAAGGAACAAGAATCACTTGATTGTCTGAAGAAGAACAAAGACATAGTCATTCGACAGGCAGACAAAGGGGGAGGTATTGTAATCCAGGACTTCACCAAATACAGAACTGAGGGGGAAAGATTGCTCCAAGATCCAAACACCTATGTCAAACTGAAGAAGGACCCAACTGAAGAATTCTCCAAAGATTTAATCAGAATCCTTGATAGTGGGACTACTAATGAGATCATTAACAAAGATGAATACAACTTTTTAAAACCAAAGAATCCGCTTATTCCATATTTTTATCACATTCCAAAAATTCACAAAAATACAACAGAACCACCAGGCAGACCTATTGTTGCCGGAATGGAAGGCATATTAGCACCAATATCTGATTATGTTGATTACTTTTTACAGCCCATAGTACAACAAACCGAGTCATATACAAGAGATTCCACACACGTTTTGGAGATAATAAACAAATATACGTGGAAAATGGAATACCATTGGGCCTCCCTAGACGTGTGTTCATTATACACCTGTATACCCCACAGTAAAGGCTTAGAGGCCATCAAACACTTTCTGACCAAAGATGGATCCTTAAATAGGAATCAGGCCCAATTTATATTGGACCTCCTACAATTTGCCCTGGAACATAATTATTTTACATTTATGGGTGACCATTATTTACAGAAGTGTGGAACTTCAATGGGGGCCGGATTTGCCCCCAGTTTTGCCAACATATATATGGCTTTTTGGGAAGAATACTTCATCTGGTCCGACCATCCGTTTAAATCCAATCTTGTACTATACACTAGATACATCGATGATGTCTTGCTGATTTGGGAAGGGACAGAGGAGAGATTCCAGGAATTCGTGACTTATTGTAACAACAACAATTTTGGGTTAGAGTTCACCCATGTGATTCACAAAACTGAATTAGTATTTTTAGATCTTGAACTCTTTGTGGATCAGGACCATACGATACAAACCAGGACACACTTTAAGCCCACAGCGGGCAATTCATACCTTCATGCAGATAGCTGCCACCATCCAGGATGGATAAAAAACATCCCGAGGAGTCAATTCTGTAGATTGAGAAGGAATTGCTCCCAAGATACAGACTATCAAACACAATCCAACATCCTGAGAACAAAGTTTAAAGAAAAAGGATATAGAGATGATCATATTGAAAAAGCAATATTGGAATATCAAAATAAAAAAGATGAAGCATCTGACTCCAATGGTATAGGTAGGGGCAATGAGGGTATAGGAAGTATAAATAGAAACAAAAATAAAGATAAAGACATCAGTGAAGCTGTTACCCATAAGCGCGGCCCTGCCTTTATCACCAAATATACCCAGAAGTCAAGAGAGATTCAAAATATCATCCATAGGAATTGGCCCATTTTATTACAGGACCCTATTATGAAAGATCTATTACCAGAGAAGCCCAATATTATCCACAAGAAAGGAAAATCTTTGAAAAGTACAATTGCACCTAGTAAAGTTGATAGACAAGAACCCACCACCTGGTTAAGAAGTAACATAATAGGAAACTTTAGATGCGGATCAAATAGATGTGGTTGTTGTCAATTCATGCAACATAGGCTCAAAAGTATCCCAATTTTAGATGGGCCCCCGATACCCTTGAAGCAATTCACCAACTGTGCAACAAAGTTCGTCATATACATGTTACAATGTGGTTGCAACAAAAGATATGTGGGTAGGACCACCCGGGAACTAAGAACCAGGTTGGGCGAGCACAAATGTAACATCTTGGCTAAATCTGATAAACACAGTATACCACGTCACTTTCAACAATATCATCAAAGTGACCCCGAGACTCTAACCATCACTGGTTTGGAACATATAGTTGATTCACTTCCTACAGGACTAAGATATAAAAAATTGTGCGAGAGGGAGGTCTATTGGATCTTCCGTCTCGACACATTAACTCCTAGAGGCCTTAATGAAGATTTAGAGGTCCAGAGTTTCATCACTTAGCCCCCTTCCCTTCCCTCACCCCTGCCCCCCTTTCTGGTTCTACTCTGTCGGCCGTCCCCTTTCCTCTCCCAGGCATTCCACCACTGCTCCAGTAGGCGAGCATCCCAAAAGTGAGGCCCCACTGATAATGAAACCCCTGGCTGGCGGGTATATAGGTTGCTAGAACATAGGGCAGGTCTCAAGCTGTCTGGCCCACATAGTCCATTTTAGCCTTCCCCAGTTTAGCCAATTCGTGAACACCTGTCCATGAATTATGGTTATAGATTACATTTCCCATATGTTTAGAACTTTAAGAGGCACATTCATCTACACCTAGGCCTCCAACCCACTAATATTACCTTTTAGGATGCATTCTTTATAGTTAAGAATAAGGTTTTGGCTGCAGTAGGGTCTCATCCCCTATTGTAGTTCACATCTAGGGGTGGAAAACTGTGACTGTATTCAATATCAGATATTTGCTGCCCTCCATAATACGCCCATATGAGTATCCATGTACACCTTTTTAAGGTAATTTGATATTTAGAAACACAATTGAATTTCCTGATATGTTGGGGTCCCTATAGACAATCCCATCAAGATGCTGTTTTATACTTTTAACTTTTTATAGTCTTCAGTGATCCATCTAATATACATGCCTTCGGGGCCCAGCGAGTGCATAGTACCAGCCTGTCTAGGGGACAATTAGATGGATCAATATGTTATGCACGTGACTTTTTACATATAGGTCTTTTTTACACCCAGTCCAATATAGTTCCCATGCTCTCCCACGTTCCCCCACATGAGGCTGGACTAGTTGTAGCCTTTAAGTTTACCTGCTTATAGTCAATTGACTGCAGTAAGGTCTTACTCTGAGTTCCAATGAGGCTGGACTTTGTGGTGTATACAGCCCCACAAAATACGGAATGAACCAATTTAATAAATGTAGAGGGTTTAGACCTGAACTTGGGGATATAAAGTCCATTAATTTTATCACTTATGTTTTAGCCATATCCATACGGAATCTGTGAATAGTCCGCATGGAGGCGGAGACCGACGGCTTCTTAATTCGCTATGCTTGCGGAAGTTAATTAAAGTCCGCATGGTAGCGGAGGTGTCAGTCTTTTAGATTGTAAATACCCGTACACTTACGGAATCTGGCAATAGCCTGCCTAAATAGCGGAGTTGTCCGCTTTTTATAATTGTTATAATAAAGTTTGTTCTATTTTAGCTCCGCCCCGTGGTAACTGTTGCCACGGGAGGAAAACTATGTATACATGTCTGTCTGAGTCTAGCGTCACCTGAGGAAGGCGTGGACCTACGCCGAAACCGGTAGTGACGTCAGACAGCAGCCACTGCGCACCGCTCCCCGCAGAAGGACGCTCTCGTGTGACTCCATCCACACCTCCAGCCCTGGCCAGGCTGGAATGTACTGAGGCGACCTACTGACGGGCCATGCAAGGCGCAGTATCATTTTATATATTGTAAGTGCACCTATTGTTGCGTGTTGATTAGATACATTTTTGGTAATGCACCATTGGAGCGCTCTCTGTCTCCCCCTATAAATCTAAATACATACAGGGTGCATTTCTCCACATGTTCCTTCTGTCCTGTGTAAGAGTTCAGGTCCACTTTTTTTTATTGATACAGCAGTGATCACATCATCACAACTGTCTTTAGCCTACTAGTATGGGCTCGCTTACCTTAGCTGCCTCAGCATGCAGCCACTTGTTTGGGGGTCCGGGAGGAGAAGGGGGAGAGAGAGAGCAGAACACATGCCAAGGGGGGGCTCAGCAGGGGGCACAGACACAGTAGTCGTGCTCGTGGTGCAAGCTCCCTGTCCCCTCAGGCATGCAGCGCCGGCGCCAGCCAGGAGAGTCACGCTGGCTTCAGGCGGGGGGCGGAGTTAGAGGCGGTGGTCGCACACGCAGTAAACAAACTGCGACTGCTGCTAGGGAGAGGAGCGGTGGGCGGGCAAGGAGATTTGGAGGAGGTGGAGTGCAGTGGGCGGGAGTCGGGACTCTCCACCGAGATTCTATTGGCTGGGCCTGGGCGGGGGGCGTCATAGAAGCGGCAGAGGCAGAGAGAGCACCACGTGGTGTAAATAAACCACGAGCGCCGCCGCCAACAAGCGCAGCTGATTTTAAGAGCGGCGACCAGCCGCACGCAGCCCCCTCCACAGCAGCGCGCCCCCCTCCCTTCATGCCGCTCCAAGCACCTGCTTGTAATGACAGCAGGTAAAGGCGCCCCTGCTTACACTATCTGATTGACGTATACACACTCCGGATATTTTAAAGCAGCACTTTATTCCTCAAATGGAAAACATTTCCCATCCAATGTTTCCAAATAATAGAGTCCTTTCTCAAAAGAATCAATTCAGAAGGAATTGATTCCTACCATACACTGCACATAAACTTCAAATGGATTCCAATAGGGAATCTATTGAAAATCAATCGATCTGCAGAGTCACACTGTTTGAGGCAGTCCAAAGCTATAGGTCATCGATTTGCCACTGCTCTTGCCCCACCCCAATTGTTTTACATTTTCTATCTTGTCCGATCGATACTTTTGATCATTTTTTAGTCAAAATGAATCAAAAAATGATCAAATAATCGATCTGACATTTTGGTTAATCATTCCCCAACAGATAAATTGAATCTGCAAGGAATCCAATAAGAAAATCTATGTTTGTATGGCCGCCTTAAGAAGTTGTTCTATGCATTAGGTGGAAAAACTCAGTATGCTACAAAACTTGAAGCTGAAAAAAACGTATATTTTTTATTTTAAAAGTCTGCTTGTGTCGACTAAAGTCAGAAACTAAATATATGTGGCTACTTTCTGTCACAATAAATTCACAATCTTTGCTGAAAGAGCAGCATATTAGCAGTAAAAAATAAATAAATAACATGCATTAATGACATTGACTTCAAAGTTACAAATCCCTGTTTGGTTCTGTGATCTTGACAAGTTATCTTTTATTTATTTGTCAGCTTTCTGCTGATCCTGGGACACAGAGCAGAACACACCAGTGAATTATACAATATTTATTTTATTTAATATATGAATATATACTTTGATAATCTGAGATAAAAAGTTGACATTGATCTAACAGTTCTGTAACACAAACTGATATTATAATATCAAATGCTACATCAAAAATGCCACCATTTATTAGCCAACCATCAAACTGAGTATTATCCAGATATAATAGCTCTAGTTTAAAATTTCAGTCAATATTAGTACCTCATTTTCTGTGATCGGTGTTATTTGCATTTTTGTTGGGGGATTAAAAATAATTCTAGGGCAAATATCCCAAAGTAACTTTTGGTAAGTAATGAATTTCACATGCACTAACAAAATTAATGTGGCCAGAGTTCAAATTAAGTATCAATTTTATACAGTATTTAGCGCTGGTGGTGAGACATTGAAAAATAGTGTTCAGTAGAAAGGGTGCCCCATTTGCGGCAATCCAAATTTCATTATTAATGGCAGTTGGCAGTTGCTGTATAAAAAGGGCGCTGTGAACAGTACACAGGAAGTGTTGTGTATATGTTTACACTTTTATTTTCAGAATGCCCACTGGAATCTTGCTGATCATTCTTTACAGGCGCTTTGATCGGCTTTGGAAACAGTTGTTCCCATTCACTGATCAGTACTCAGGCGGTCACAGGTATGCTCGCTGGCATGTGCACGGCGCTCGAAAACAAGAAGATACTTGTATCTGCTCCTCGGTTGTGAAGTGAACTCCAGAGGTGTGAAGATACACGATGCGGCGGTTAAGTAGTTAATGCTTGGTGAAATTAGCCTTCTTAAAATGGAAGGAAACTTGCAATAATTCAGCTATAAGTGAACATTTGTGGTTACCCACAATGCACCACTACTGAATAAGCAAATTATCTCTTTTCACCCTGTAATATAGACAAGCATACAGAACCACTGGTGTTTAGCAAGCCTATAGCTTAAATATTACACAGCCACATTGAACCCACATGTAGACAGCCTGTTTCGGGCTTTTGGCCCTCATCAGTACATGGCAGGGATTGATATGGCTGTATGGGATAGGGGTGACCCAAACCACTAGGAATGTATAGGAGGATAAAAGATACCGAAAAGCCCTCCTACTAATAAGCAATGCTTGGTACCGAAAAGCCCTCCTACTAATAAGCAATGCTTGGTACCGAAAAGCCCTCCTACTAATAAGCAATGCTTGGTTGGACGCTTGTCTAGCTTACAGGGACGAAGAGATAATTTGCATATTCAGTAGTGGTGCATTGTGGGTAACCACAAATGTTCACTTGTAGCTGAATTATTGCAAGTTTCCTTCTGTTTTAAACTGACCCAAACCAAACATTTTTTTAATTTAATATATTTAGTTGCACCACTCTGACACATACAAAGATAAATAAACACTCCTTCAAGTCTATGAGCATTTCAGTGCATGCTTTTCACACTTCTCTTTTCATAACTAGGGTTATACAGGTGGCAGCCATTAGCAATTCCTCCTTTGCTGGACACCATCTACTCCACCAGTTTGCCGGATTCTGTCCCGGCAATTTGAAAGGAAGGGAGGGGTTTCTCCAATAAATGTAAAATATTTTATATTTGCCATCATGCAGCTGAAAAAAGGCTGCTATCTATTATTATAATTTAGAAAATAGATTTCATTTCTGAAATCTTGTATTTTTAATTTTGGTCCACTTTAAGAAGGCAAATTTCACCAAGCATTGCTTATTAGTAGGAGGGATTTTCAGTCTCTTTTATGCCCCTATACATTCCTAGTGGTTTGGGTCACCCCCAGCTGCTTGGTTACTCTTAAAGAGAGTCTGAAGCAAGAATAAATCTCGCTTCAGACCTCATAGATAGCAGGGGCATGTGTGCCCCTGCTAAAACGCCGCTATCCCGCAGCTTAACGGGGGTCCCTGATCCCCCAAATCTTCTCCGTACAGCCGGGGAGCGCTTCCTGGTTGGGGCAGGGCTAACCGCCGCAGCCCTGCCCCACGCGCGTCTGTCAGCGCGTATCTCCGCCTCTCCCCCGCCCCTCTCAGTCCTTCCTTCGGCGATGCGCCGCTGATAGACGCGACTGAAGGCAGGGCTGCAGCCGTTAGCCTTGCCTCCAGGAAGCAATAAATCTGCGACCAAAAGACGACCAAGGTTTGCGGGGGTGGGTTTGGGGGTGAAGGGACCCCCATTTAGCCAGGGGCACACATGCCCCTGCTAACTATGAGCTCTGAAGCGAGTTTGCCAAAGAAGTATAGAAACAAGGAGTTCATGGGTGTTGGGGAGGCGCTCAAAAAAATTTGGATTTGGAGTGGTTAACTACTCAGAATGATTTTATTTGATGGTATTGAAAAGAGGTGTCTTACCTCTTATGATGACTCAATACAAAAATAGAGAAAGGAAATCTTTATTATTCAAAAAATTGGTTGTAGACAATGCATGCCATGGGTCCTAGCCGGCTTACTCGGGTCAATAAAACAAAAAACAACTTTTGCATGAAACTGTGCGGGGCGTGGGCACCTGTGGGCTGTACTACAGCATTGGTGCAGAACGCTCCCAACTGTGGGAGCACAACGGGAGTTGCGTGCATGGGCCTGTGTAGAAAAGCATGGCCAGCCACATCCCCGAGGGTGATTTTGAGAGAATGGAATCGCCAGAGAGGATGGCGAGGGACCCCACACACCTCATGGGGCTGGAGGAAGCCCAAGGTAAGTATAAATACACCATGAAACCACATCTTAAGTTTCTTTTAAGTGTAGGCTACTGATGTCAGGGAGTCGCAGCATGCACATAAGGTTTTCACTTAAGAAGAAACTCTTTTGTGTGTAAACAGCTTAAGACAGATAGACTATCAGGGCCAGATTTAGGCCAAGGCCACCACAGGAACAAGGACACCAAAGCAACAGGTTAAACTTATGCTGCATTTGCAAGTTTGTAGACCATGGTACTCTGCTGCCAGCAGCCTGTGCAGCGACCACCTTGCTCTCTGTGCACGTCTGCATTGTGGCGGGTGGCTATGGACTTGGGCAGCATTGGAGACAGAGGGTCAGAGGAAGCTTCTGCACTGGAGATGAGCTGAGAAATGAGTCACACTGATGGCTATTGCAGTGTGAAGGCAAGTTTGCTACCTATACTGAAAGGGGGAGAGTGGGAAAAGGAGGGATTAAGGGAGTCATCTGGCTACCTATACTGGAAGGAAAGTGGGGAGTGGTCATCTGGAGGGGGGGGGGGGTCATCAGGTGGGCTATACTGGAGGGTGGGGGGGGTCATCAGGTACCTATACTAAAGGGAAGAGATCCTCTGGCTATTTATACTAAAGGGGTGCGACTGGTGACAGTGGCCTTGGGCAGTAAAGAGTACAAATCCGGCCCTGCAGACTATTGGACAGTTCCACAGCTAATGGACTAGTGTATAGCATTATAAGGAATACAAGTTGGTTTTCTTTACTAGTGAGTATGCCGGCAAATCACAAGAGAGATGTTTGTAAGAAATGTGTTATATGTGTGTCTGCTCTTGAAAGTAATTTTCTGTCAGTAAAACAACTTGCAAAGCAAGGTAACATCTAAGGATGACAGTTGTGTTATTACAAATAGAGTTCACATTACTTGCAGAGGCAAAAATCACAAACTATGTCAACTTAACTGCAGTGAGAAGGTTCTTACTGCCAAAAAAGAAAAACGTGTAAACTATATTCACATAGGGCACAGACATCCAGGGCAAAGAAATCCTGCTACAATAAAAACAACTTCACAATTGGCATGTAAATAGCATTAAAATTAACTTTTTTATCAAAACACATGAAAAGGCAGAACTGCAAATTATGTGACATTGGGACACATGGATATGAGAAACAATACAATCTTTAATTCCAAGAAAGAAGAGATTGTTTCTGATATTTATTAAAGGCACAGTAATTAAATTAGTAATCTTGCTCATTTATCCCTCTTTTTAGTTGGGACTAGTTTATTCAAAACTAAACACCATTTGTCTTGGTCTTTGGTGCACAGCTAAAACATCCAGATGTAATCAAAACAGCAAGTGAACCAAAACAAATATTACATAAAATAAACAAGGATGAATATATATGTCTAGCAACATAGATGGGCCTAATTGTGTACCTTAGAGGGCCACATATTACAGAGAAAAATAATTCAATTTTCACCTTTTAAGGGTCTCCTAATGTTGTACATACGGTTATTGAATTATGAAATAACTATGTGACAAAGTACATTGGCAGAGCATACTTTGCCAATACAGTAATAACAAAAAAGGCATAGCCAAAGGAAAAGTTTATCAACCTCAAAAAGGGCAATACAAACAATGGAAATGAACAAAACCTAAAGGCAGCCCAATGATGCGCTCCTCTGTCCAGCCCACGCATGCCACATTCAGTCTACCTCTGAGAACCTCGGTAAATTACTGTAGATTATTCCTCCTATTTTCTTCAAAAAAATACAATTGTTTTCAAGGTTTTATAGTGGTTCATTGATTTCCATTTTTTTTTAGCTACAGTTGGACAGCCCATATTTATTTTTGTTATTAGATCTGGATTTGGGATTCACTCTTGCTCTGTTTTAGGGTGTGTGCTCACAACCAACTCTGACAGGGGCTAACAGATTTTAAATACCATAAACTGTGTAAGTAAACTCTCATGCTACATGGAAGTGGTAATCATTGGTCAGTCAAAATTAGATGTTTGTACGCACCCTTAGACAGCAGTAGGCAGTTAGTAATTACAACTATTGTTGCTCAGATATGCCAAAATTCAGTTTAAAGACATGCCGGACACATTTTTACTACAATTTAGGTCTCTAGAGATCCCAAATTTGAATATCTTTAAAGTCAATGGTAGAAAAATCTTGTTTTTTATTCTTGACTTTGAACAGAAATGTGTGTGAGAGTCAAATTGCACCATGAGGGCAGTTGCATTCTGATGTTCCATTCAACTTTGGGCTATAAACATCCCGTCGGAATTCCTATGCTAATTTGTTAATTCCATGAGATTCTGGAGGCAATTGCACTACAGAGTGAATTACTGCCTTTCACACAGGTTACCATTGGCAGGCCCGAGGCAGGACATTTTGACGCGCTCTATTCCCTGTGCCATGCCTGACCTGGGCGCCACCATAGACATTATGTTGGACCCCTTATTACTATTTTGTAATATTGCTGGGCCCCTTACTACTTCTCATTCCAAGTTGTAATTAACGCTGCCCGGATTTCCAGCGGAGCCATCACATGGCCATAGTGACCATGGTCGCCATAGTGACCAGGCAGCGGAACGCCATGCGTGCTGGCAGGCCACCCTGTCCTAAGACAAAGGACTAAAATAGGGTACTTTTTATGACCACATTCATTATTAGGTTTCTAGGAGTAAATGAACCAAGCTAAATGTGTTTTAAATGTTTATATTGAGAACATACATGATGTAAAATACATTTCTGCATGAAAGGCTGAAGTCATGGACAGACAGAGCGCGCACTCTCTCTCTCTCTCTCTCTCTCTCTCTGTATATATATATATATATATATATATATATATATATATATATATATATATATATCTGAGCTCATGAAAAAGGAGGAAAAGAATGAAGGCAGAAGCACGAGATTTAATGGCTATTCCACATATCCATCATCTCCAGGAACAAACATGACCTCAAAGTAAACAAGAAAAGAAGAGATGAAAGGATCCTATATTTAAGACAACAATATTTCCCCACAGCAAAAGAATGTAATCAAAATGATGCAGGTAGGCTTGTAAGGTGTATTGTTAAACTGAGTCTATCAAATAGAACAATTTGCTGTGATGTTCACTGTTGCTACAGCTACATGTTAAATGATTACCAGTAAACACAAGACACAAAGACATTACAAACAAAAGATGCAGTCTCATATTGGAGGCTAAACAAAGTTATTTAGCTTGCTTTAACACATAACAATTGCATCTGTAGTCTATAGTTGCAAACAAGAGATGCAATTCACATGTTCCTCCTTATCAGACAACAATCACATCTGTGGTTACCAGATGAAACTACCAGTCATGATCAGTTGAAGATAAATGAACAGAATCAGAATCAGAAAGCTTTATTTCGCCAAGTACAACTGGGATTGTACCCGGAATTATTTTTGGCACATACAGGGTCGGTGATAGTACAGTTAATAAAATACAATACAGCAAGATATACATAAAGCGTAGGCATATAGACAAGCATAGCGGAGAAGGATCAGAGGGGACATCCAATTGCTATGTTGAGGGAGCAGCCACATTCTATTGCAGCGCTCAAACCTCTGCAGCGATTCGGATGCCCCGCAGCAGTCCCTGGAAAGGATAGTGCAGAGAGAGAAAGAGAGAGAGAGCAGGATAGTGTAGGAGAACAAGAGCAGAGAGGAAGGAACAGGAGAAATAAGAGAAAGAGACACAGTCAGAGAATCCCCTGGGGCTGCAGTGGTGGCTTGCTGGCTGGATGGCAGCTCGGATAACTGCCCTGGCTAGAAGGAGTTAGCCTCCATGCTTGCGGCCTAGTCCGGTGGTGAGGTTGGACCAATGCGGTTGTTTTTGTAGGCCCAAAGAGTCCGACAGCAGCTTCAGATAGAGGAGAGCGTCCCTGGTAAAGAGGAGCAGGTACTCCTAAATGCTGGGCTGCAGGGCTCCAGGGCAGGGAGGAACTGTGAGGCCGTGGTTCCGGGCCAGGGGTGCATGTGCACCTTAGGCTGATGGGTCTTGAGGGCTACATTATGTTGGACCTTGCTGCTGAGGGGCAGATCTGATGGCTGGTAGCGTGCCTGATGTGACAAAGGGCAGGCTGGGGGGTAGAAGCAACTAACTTGCTGTAGTAAAGGAGCAGCAGCGGCGGACATACCTCCCCTAGCCATGGCGATAAAGCAGCCTGCATGCAGAGTTACAGTCCCAAGGGATCCTCTCCGTCAGTGAAGTGGCCCAATGTCAGCTGGAGCAGCAGCGGTGTTTGCGGTGCAGGGTAATCCCAGTGATGAAGTGGCCACGAGGCAGCTGGCAGCGGGGGTCAGATCCTTCCATAGCAGCGATGGAAGGGCCTCCGTGCAACATCATGGTGCGCCTGCTCTCCCTGGACTAAGGGCCGATGTGGTTGCTGCAGGGGCCAACGACACCTTCCCACGTGGTGGAATCCGCTGGTGCGTCGGAAACCGGGGAGCCAGAGCGGTGCAGATGTCTCCAGGTGGCTCAGGCAGCGGAGGAGACCCGGACAGTGGAGTGAAGAGGCAGCGGTGGAGAGATGCAAAGCGGTTGGGGCCGGCACCACGTGGGCCATCAGCTGAGCCGACCATGTGATGAGCCGGGCCTTAGCACATGTGCCCTGTTGCAGGAGTCCGGGGAGCCAGAGTGTCTCCCTTCCGCCCGATAATGTGGCAGAGCTGGAGGGAGACCATCGGAGCAGTCACGACAGTACGTGCAGGGGGGAAAAGGTGAAAAAAGTTAGATCTAGCCGGAGCCCTGTGGCCGTGGCTACCCGTCAGGCGCCATCGTAAGGCCATGTTAGCCTTGTAAATTTTAATTTCCATTTAAATGTGATACAGGGGTGCCTACACTAGAACTTTTCCCTTGCCTGATATTCTGTATGCCTAGCCATGTTTATGTACAGACGTATGATAGCTGCAGATATTTTCCTAAGGGGTGGGGTGGGCGGGGGATTGGACTGACTTAGGGAGGACCGTTGGGATTGATGTTAATGTTAATTGTATAGATCTATAAAATCAATAAAAAAAATAAAAAAATAAAAACTTTTCTCTTGATCTTTACTACAAGTAACAGGATCATTGCTCTCTGAAATGTGCTCCTATTAAACCTGAAGTGAGAGGGATACGGAGGCTTTTTCATTTAACCTCCCTGGCGGTGCATTTCTGTCTGGAGTCAAAAGCGGTACATTGTTTTTCAAGAATTCTAGGCCTCCAATTCTTAAGTCATAACTCACCAAAATATACCAAAATAAAGGCCTGGTAGATGTAAGGAAACGCGGAAAAGCCGCCATCTCTCGAGGTGAGGCGGCTGTTTCCGCGTCCAGCATGGCGTCACAACGCGGAAAAAACGCCGCATGCCGCATAGGCAGTGCGGCGGAATCCGCATCAGAGGCGGCCCCCGCACTAGATACATTGCATGACAGTACTGGTGTGGCTGGGACTGATAGTCCACCAAGATTCAGATTTACACGCGCGCGAGCAGAGAGGCAAAGTTTAAATAGCAGTTAGAAGGGTGTCGGCTGACCAGCTGGGTCAGCTGACAAATTCCACTGCTCTCATTGGACCAGCAATTAGGGAGGTCCTGGAAAGGTCCTAGAGTATATATACTGCTGGTTGTTCACTTGCTCTTTGTCTGGCGTGCGATCACATACGTGGGAGCACCCAGATCCGTAGTCAGATCCTGAAGTGTGCCGGGACCAGCTGGAGCTGTAATCCTACACTTAGCTAGATATTTGATAGCTAAAGTACTAGTTTGATTGTGATTATATGTTATGACTTTTGCCTGCCTCGACTATCCTCCTGAACTCAGACCTTGTACCTCGATATTTCTGATACTCTGTTGCCGAACCTCGGCTCGTTCCTAGACTCTGTTTCTGCCTCCTGATTTTGTACCCCGATATATCTGATACCCCGTTGCCGAACCCTGCCTGTACTTTGACTCCGCCTTTGCCTACTGTATTTGTACTTTATCTGTCCGTGTGTGTACGACCTGGCTTGTCTGACCTCGAGAACCGACCTCACGATTGGAGGCGGTTCCCAGTCCTGTTAGTGACACTTCTTCCTGAGTGTCACTCTCGGACTTTCCTTCCTACTGTCAGTCTGACTCCTCCCGTCTTGGAGAGCTCAGGTCTGCGGAAGGAATCCGTGCAGTTCTCCTTGCTGCACTGAGGCCTAGGCCTCCTAGTGTTACTGTTACACCAAAACACTACACTCTACTCAGGCGAACAGAGGTTAGTTTGTATATCGGATTATCGGTGAGACTGCAGATCACTTATAATCTGGTATATATCTGTATTTCCGGCGATACTGCAGATCACCGGTAATCAGATACTCTCTGCGCCCACCGATCGTTACAGAACGCCAGACCAAAAAATGCAAATGGACGCACACACTGACCGTCTGGGCGCACTTGCCACTTCGGTGGAAAACATCAACCAAGTGCTGGGTAGCCACAAGACTTTGATTGATGTCCTATCAGGCTCTGTGCGAACCCTCCAGACGTCAGTTGATTCAGTGCGATCCCCTCCTAGTGCTGACATACGTATGCCCGTACCAGATAAATTTTCCGGCCACAAGCCTGACTTCCGGAATTTTCAGAGTAGAGTGTTATCGTACTTCGAGTTGAGACCCCGATCCTCGGGGACTGAGACCCAACGGGTCACCTTTATCAAAACTTTACTGACTGGTGACTCCCAGTCATGGGCATACAACCTGTCTCCTACCGATACTGCTCTGACCTCGGTAGAGGAATTCTTTAAGGCCATGGCCGTAATTTACGACGACCCTGATCTTGCGGCAACCTCTGAGCGGAAGCTCAAAATTTTGCGGCAAGACAGGGGTTCAGTCGAGGATTACGCGGCTGAATTTCGCAGATGGTCAGTCACGGCCAGATTTGATAATTTTGCCCTCATGGATTACTTCTTGTCTGGGTTGTCGGAGGAGGTCTCCGATTTAATGCTAACCTTGCCCGAGCCCAGGACAGTCGATGAGGCCATCACATCGGCCATTCGAGTCGACCGTCGATTACGCCATCAGAGGCAGATTCGGGGCAGTCACCGTGCCAGGGTAACATCATATGTGGCACCCTCCGCTGCACCCTTAGTAACGCCACCTCCGTCTGTCTCATCTCCTCCGGCCTTGCCTCCACCCGAACCAATGCAGATTGGTTGTTCGAAATTGACCCAGGTGGAGCGAAGGCGGAGAATGATGGATCAACTGCCCGAACAAGTCGGGGAACGAATTTGCCTAGGAGTAGTGGGGGGTGACACCCTAGGCACGCCACTTGCACCCCTTAAAGAAAAGAAATTGCTTCTCCCTTGTACAGTTACATGGGAGAAGAAATCTGTGGCCACTGAGGCTTTTATTGACTCAGGCTCAGCGGCCAATTTTATGAACTTTAAGTTTGCTCAGGAGTTGGGTATTCCGCTCACTCCTGTGACACCCCCCATTTAGGTCACGGCAGTAGACGATTCCCCTCTACAACGGAATCGTGCTCTGTCACAGACCCCGGAGGTGAAGGTCACCATAGGGGCACTGCATGGGGAACAATTATCGTTTTTTGTATTGCACATGTCTACCTCAACTATTATCCTAGGCATGCCGTGGTTGCAACTTCATTCACCTCAAATAGACTGGGCCACGGGTCAGTTAACCACTTGGTCACCTCGTTGTTTTCAGCGGTGTTTGGGGAAGTTGACCTTGGGGCAAACCAGATTTCAGGTGGAAGGGGTACCAGATCAGTATTCTGAATTTTCCGATGTGTTCTGTCCCAAGGCAGCTGATAAATTGCCCCCACATCGTCCTTTCGATTGTCCCATTGATCTCCGTTCAGGTTGTGTTCCCCCCCGGGGTCACTTGTACAATCTGTCAGGGCCCGAAAAATTGGCCATGCAGGAGTACATCCGTGAAAATTTGGCCAAGGGTTTCATTCGCCCGTCCCGGTCACCTGCTGGAGCAGGGTTCTTTTTTGTCAAAAGGAAAGACGGAGGCTTGCGACCCTGCATCGATTATCGCGGTCTCAACAAGATTACTATAAAGAATCGCTATCCGTTGCCACTGATAGATGATTTGTTCACTCAGGTTACTGACGCTAAGATTTTTTCTAAGCTAGATTTGCGGGGCGCGTACAATCTGATACGTATAAGAAGGGGCGATGAGTGGAAGACGGCCTTTAATACACCAGACGGGCATTATGAGTACCTGGTGATGCCCTTCGGGTTATGTAATGCTCCGGCCGTTTTTCAGGAACTCATTAACGAGGTATTCCGGGAGGTGTTGGGGAAATTTGTACTAGTTTATCTTGATGATATTCTTATCTTCTCCAATAACCTCACTGAACATAGAAACCATGTGAGGTTTGTGTTAAATCAGTTAAGGCAGAACTCGTTATACGCAAAGCTTGAGAAGTGCATCTTCGAAGTAACATCTGTTGCGTTCTTGGGGTACATAATTTCCACCACAGGCCTGTCTATGGATCCTGCCAAGGTCTCCGCTGTTCTGGAGTGGCCACAGCCGGTTGGGTTGAAATCCCTTCAGCGCTTTCTTGGCTTCGCCAACTACTATAGACGGTTTATAAAGGGGTACTCCACTGTCATTGCTCCCCTTACCTGCCTCACTAAGAAGGGGGCAGATACCACTCACTGGTCTCCTGAGGCTTTACATGCTTTTGCCACCCTGAAGGGCCTATTCTGTTCAGCACCCATCCTCAGACATGTGGATGCCTCTTTCCCATTCATTGTGGAGGTAGATGCCTCGGAGGTTGGGGTGGGGGCTGTGCTGTCACAGCGGTCAGGCTTGCAGGGTAGAATGCACCCGTGTGCGTATTTCTCTCGCAGGCTCTCCCCTGCAGAGAGGAATTACGATATTGGAAACAGGGAGCTCTTGGCCATCAAATTGGCTTTCGAGGAATGGCGACACTGGTTAGAAGGAGCTGAACATACCATCACGGTTTACACCGATCACAAAAACCTAGAGTACATCGAGGGGGCTAAGAGGTTGAGCCCTCGCCAGGCTCGATGGTCGTTGTTCTTCTCCAGGTTTACTTTCATTATTACGTACACCCCAGGGAGCAAGAATGTTAAGGCGGATGCTCTATCCAGATGTTTTGAGTCAGAGACAGCACAGCCCTCCATTCCAGAGACCATTATTCCCCAGAAATTAATACTGGCAGCCACTGAAACTTGGGAGGATTGGAGGGAGACATTGGCTCCCTTTCAGCAAGACATTCCGGAAGGGAAGCCCGCAGGGGTCCTGTTTGTTCCTCTGCCTTTTCGCCTGCAGGTTCTTGAGATGTTTCATGCACATAAGAACGCAGGGCATCCTGGGGCATCCAGGACACAGGATTTGATAGCCAGATGCGCCTGGTGGCCTTCCTTGGCAGCGGATTGTAAGGAATACGTAAAAGAGTGTTTGATATGTGCCAAGAGTAAACCCTCCCGGCTGGCACCTGTCGGTACGTTGCAGCCTTTGCCCACCCCGAATGAGCCGTGGACCCACCTGTCCATGGATTTTGTGGGCGAGCTTCCCAGGTCTGAAGGTATGGCGGTCATTTGGGTGATAGTCGACCGTTTTAGTAAGATGGCCCACTTTGTGCCTTTGAAAGGACTCCCCTCAGCTCAGGAATTGGCCGAGTTGTTTATCACTCATGTCTTCCGTTTACATGGCATTCCCGAAGACATAGTTTCAGACAGGGGAGTCCAATTCGTCTCACGGTTTTGGAAAGCTTTTTGCCACCTCATGGGCATAAAGCTATCTTTTTCATCGGGCTATCACCCACAGACCAACGGCCAGACTGAGAGAATAAATCAGTCTTTAGAGCAATTTTTAAGGTGTTATGTGGCAGAGGCGCAGGACGATTGGGTCAGATTTCTGCCCTTCGCAGAATTTGCCCAGAATAATTTAAAAAACTCGTCCTCCGGATTCTCTCCCTTTCAGGTGGTGACGGGGAGATCACCCAAATTTTCCCCATTACCTATAGCCTCCACTCCTTTCCCAGCCCTGGAGGCCTGGCAAAAGTCATTGAAGGACCTTTGGGGGACGGTTAGAAGTAACCTGGAGAAGGCCTTTTTGAGTCAGAAGGGTCAAGCTGACAAAAGACGGTCGCTGGAGTGGAAGTTCCGACCAGGAGACTTGGTCTGGGTGTCCACACGTCACTTGACCCTAAGACAACCTTCGAATAAGCTTGGTCCCAGGTTTGTGGGTCCATTCCCGGTTGTCAGGAAAGTCAATGATGTTACTTACACCGTTGATCTTCCCTCTAACATGCGGGGGGTGAGGTCTTTCCACGTGTCCCTTCTTAAGCCAGCAGTCCAGGTGGGTCCCACTCCTCCTCCTCCTGTCTTGGTAGATGCCCAACACGAATATGAGGTGGAGAAGATTCTAGATTCACGCTCTGTACAAAACTCGGTACAATACCTCGTGCACTGGAAAGGGTATGGCATTGAGGAGAGGCAATGGGTACTGGGGACGCGCATGCATGCAGACGAATTAAAAAGGGAGTTTCATGCCTTACACCCCGAGAAACCTGGTGGGAGTTGTCCGGAGTCCACTCCTCGGGGGGGGGGGTACTGTAAGGAAACGCGGAAAAGCCGCCATCTCTCGAGGTGAGGCGGCTGTTTCCGCGTCCAGCATGGCGTCACAACGCGGAAAAAACGCCGCATGCCGCATAGGCAGTGCGGCGGAATCCGCATCAGAGGCGGCCCCCGCACTAGATACATTGCATGACAGTACTGGTGTGGCTGGGACTGATAGTCCACCAAGATTCAGATTTACACGCGCGCGAGCAGAGAGGCAAAGTTTAAATAGCAGTTAGAAGGGTGTCGGCTGACCAGCTGGGTCAGCTGACAAATTCCACTGCTCTCATTGGACCAGCAATTAGGGAGGTCCTGGAAAGGTCCTAGAGTATATATACTGCTGGTTGTTCACTTGCTCTTTGTCTGGCGTGCGATCACATACGTGGGAGCACCCAGATCCGTAGTCAGATCCTGAAGTGTGCCGGGACCAGCTGGAGCTGTAATCCTACACTTAGCTAGATATTTGATAGCTAAAGTACTAGTTTGATTGTGATTATATGTTATGACTTTTGCCTGCCTCGACTATCCTCCTGAACTCAGACCTTGTACCTCGATATTTCTGATACTCTGTTGCCGAACCTCGGCTCGTTCCTAGACTCTGTTTCTGCCTCCTGATTTTGTACCCCGATATATCTGATACCCCGTTGCCGAACCCTGCCTGTACTTTGACTCCGCCTTTGCCTACTGTATTTGTACTTTATCTGTCCGTGTGTGTACGACCTGGCTTGTCTGACCTCGAGAACCGACCTCACGATTGGAGGCGGTTCCCAGTCCTGTTAGTGACACTTCTTCCTGAGTGTCACTCTCGGACTTTCCTTCCTACTGTCAGTCTGACTCCTCCCGTCTTGGAGAGCTCAGGTCTGCGGAAGGAATCCGTGCAGTTCTCCTTGCTGCACTGAGGGCTAGGCCTCCTAGTGTTACTGTTACACCAAAACACTACACTCTACTCAGGCGAACAGAGGTTAGTTTGTATATCGGATTATCGGTGAGACTGCAGATCACTTATAATCTGGTATATATCTGTATTTCCGGCGATACTGCAGATCACCGGTAATCAGATACTCTCTGCGCCCACCGATCGTTACAGTAGACATTCTGCATAAAAATAAAAGACTAGAACACAAATTTGTTGAATTAATTAAATTTATAAATAAACTTAAAAAATTGTGAAACAGCACAAATAAGGCAGGCAGAGAGTAGTCAAAATCCAGGCAGAAGTTGGTGCAGGCGGCAAGCATAGAATAGTCAAAATCCAGGCAAACGTCTGTGCAGGAGGCAAGAAGAGACTAGTCAAAATCTAGGCAGATGTTGGTGCAGGTGGTAGGCAAAGAGTAATCAAAATCCAGGCAGACGTTGGTGCAGGCAGCAAGCAGAGAGTAGTCAAAATATCATTCCTAGGACCACGGAGGAATATCAATTGTAAAGGATGGGACTTCCCAAATGCCCCCAACCACAGTTTATAACGAGCCTGTCAAAGCTGATTCTGTTCCAGGAAATCAGGACTCAATGCATCCAACTGAAGGTAAGGTTGTGGAAAATTGAACAGGACTTGTTGTTCTATTATGTTACACATTATTGTCCGAATGCTGTACGGTACCACGTATCACCATGGTAATGCACAGGGGATGTCCCTGCGGCTGTCCCGTTCCTCCTGTCCTTCTCTGTCCTGTCTCCCTGTCTCCACGGCTGTCCCGTCCCCCTGTGCCCACGGCTGTCCTGTCCCCCTGTCCCTACGGCTGTCCCGTCCCCCCAGTCCTTCTCTGTCACCTCCCAATGTCCCAGCGGCTGTCCCATCCCCCCCCCGTCCTTCACTATCACCTCCCTCTGTCTCAACGGCTGTCTCGTCCCCCGTCCTTCTCTGTCAACTCCCTCTGTCCCTGCGGCAGAACACACCTCTGTAACCGGATAGCGTATTTTTGTAGACACTGGCATAGGATTCTGGACAGCTATTGAAAAAAGACATAGAGATTTAATTGGGAATAAACTCTGACATCATATTCAATAAAAATGTGTTTACCTTGTTTTTATTACCCATACATTTATCATATTTGCTTTTGTGCACAAGTATTATTGTACATTTACAAATTACAAGTTCCCAAAGTACAGTTTATTTTCTCTGAAATCTGCCATTGTAATTTATTGCACAGCTGCTGTATTTATACATTATAACACATCTAGTGAGATTTCTCTCCTGTTTTTTTTTTACTTTCTGCTAACCATGCATGCTGAAGCACTGCCAGGAATGTTTACTAATTGTTGCTTATAAGGAAGCATAAACAAGATAATATAATTACTTAGGTTTGGATATAAGCTTCCTACTACGCTTTCCACTAAAGAAGAATATTGTTCTGCTACCATTTTTTTCTGGTAGTAGGTTTTATGTCGTAAATAATCTTTTAGAGCAAAGAAGAAATGCTGAGTTTCATACCACCGTAAAGCTCCACACGACATTGCATTTCCATAAGATCTTGAATTCAATGGGAACAAGATTACTCTAAGAGGTGTGACTGCATTTTGCCATTCAGCTACCAGAAGTTTTTTAGGCCATTACATAGCCTATTGTAAAAGGTCTGATTTTACCTGTGAAAAATATGATGATCTGTCAAATGTTATGGAACAGGTGAATTTTCTTACCAAGATCTGCAACCATGTGGTTCCATACACAAGTTAGCTGCATAACAAATGCTACAAAGGACACCATTCTTTGTGACGGTTCATTTAGATTTATCCCAAGGCTGTTATTGAATAAAAAAGCCATGTGAAAATAGATAAAGTTTATGACTTAAGTAAAATTAGTTGCTTAACCAGTTTGCATTCCGTAGTTTTTAAAAGGTTCCTGACGTTTTTGACACTTTAGCTGTATTGCTTTTTAACCTCCCTGGCGGTAAGCCTGACACAGTGTTGGGCTAGCCGCCGCAGGGGATCACATGGCCCCGGGAGGATTTTTTAAAATAAAAACTGTTTTATATTGTTAAGCTAGCACATCGCTAGCCAACTATGTGTTGCAAGTCCCTCCGGTCCCCACCAATCGCCCTTGATCGCCGCCGGTATACGTACCTCCCAGGTATCCTGCGATGGCGCAGCCTCCCAATCAGCTCCAGGCTTCGCTATGGGGAGGATCGAGACTGCGCATGACGGCATGACGGTGATGACGTCATGACGTTATGTCCGATCGTCGCCATAGCGACAGTGAAGCTCATTGCTGAAGCTGCGTCTCTCGCGGGATTGCAGACGGGTAAATATTGCTGGCAGCGATCTGGGGGGGGGGGGGGGGGGGGTCAGAGAGGTTCCGGGGGACTTGCCGCACATAGGTAGCTAGCCTAGTGCTAGCTAACAAATAGAAAACATTTTTTATTAAAAAAAAATCCCTCCCGCGGACACAACCACTGCATCTGTGTACCGCCTGGGAGGTTAAACAGCAGTAAGTTTTTAATTATTTAGCATCTTATTGATATTTATTTTGTTTTTTCAGTACAACCTAGACTTTCTCTGGGTAATACTAATATCTTTTTCCAAAAACTTTTCCAAAAAAAAAAATCGATATAATCATTTTACGGGGACAAAATAAATGCAGAAAATACAGGTTTTTTTTAATTTTTCACCCTTCCTATATTGTTTGTCCTTTCCTGGTTATAATGATACCACATATGCCCTATTTTGTTACTAGCAGGGCATGTGGCAGACCGTTATACCCAGCCTGCATGTATGTTTCGATTGGATGAGTTCGCTAGGGTGACAGTTCCGGGGGCCCCAATCCTGTACAGATGCATACCTAGGCAGTGGCAGAGCAATGCATCTGTAGAGCATTGGGGCCCCAAACTGATGTCTTATCGCTACAGTATATAACTACTTACCTCAGCAGCGGCAAGCTTCTGAATGATCGAAAGGCTTCCTGGATCCTCCTTGTGCCCACCATTCCACCACAGGACCCCTTTTTACTTATGTGACTCTGCAAGTTAAATGGGTTCTCCGGGAAGCAAGTATGGCGGTGGATGAGCATATCAGTACTAGGCATGTGCAAGTAAGATCTGCACATGTCCAGCAAAAGAAAGAGATCATCAACCGAGGAAAAAAAAAAGTGTTAGCTGGTAGAGATCCACAAAAAAACCCCCCAAAACATAATATTCACTGCTACTGTGAGAAAAGATTACTTAACAATAGTCTGGTTAATTAGCTTAATTGCATTGGGTTTATTGATGAAAGTTGCTGTAAGAAAAAGCAAGCCACATTACTTTTTTAAGCTAAACAGTATTGCACCCAGCTATACATTTATTTCCAAACCATTGTATACAGATAACAATATGAATACCTCTGTAAACCTGTTAAAATGAATTTGAAAAAAAAACTGTCAGAAAACCTGTTCAATGTCCTTTAAAAATAGTAAGGGCATAACCAAAAGAGATGCAGATCCATTTTTAAAAAATCTGATATGGAGGGTGCTTATTTGGAATTAATAAACCTAATTTGAATTTCAGTTTTTAATCAATAACTCTTCTCGAAGATATTTTTCAAAAATGACTTAAAATTACAGTACATTTCTAATTAACATAAATAATACCCAAGTGCATTTTAAACAGCAAAGTCTATATTCTGGCCTCGAAATTCACATGTTTAAAAAATAAGCTTGCTTACTAATTGCCATGATATTTTACAGAAAAAAAGAGAGACACTAAAATATGTTAATGATAGCCACAGGCAGAGAACAAGGTTTTGCACTACTTGAAATCAAGAAAGTTCTTGTTCATGTTTTTTGATCAAATCCAACATCTTGATTCATTTTCTGTCTCTGAAAATCATTATTCTTCTTTTGTGTATTCAGCAAAAATTCCCATTTACACCCTTACCATCACTGGATAATCATCTCAAGCTATAAAGGCGAATTGAGCAGTAATTCAAAATATAAAGCTCACACTTAATGAAAGAGATGACCAAGCTGGAAGAGGAGCAGTTATTGTAGGCGTGTGGAAATAAATTGGCTCGTTAAATAAAATAGAACATGAACAACCGAGCTGGACCATATTTAAGAACACTTTTATCTAGAGGATCTTAACTATTTTCAATTTGTTAACTTTATTTCATAATAAAGAGTAAATATTAATTAAAAGTTAGCCCTGTGAAGTTAAGAAAGTTTTGAATGATCTGTATAAAGCTGGAATGTATTTTGACTTTAACAGTCTGCAATTAGCCTACATAAAGTCTTCCTTGCATTAAAATATGCTGAGAGATTATTACAGAATCAAAGCTTTTTAGAAACTAGTGGGCTGAAAGGATAGCTCTTCAGAGTAACTTTAATGGATGGGTAGATTACAGTAGGCCTTGGGCAAACGGAGGTAAAAAAAAAAAAAAAGCAGCCTAGCACAGGCTAGGATTGAGGCACTTATATAGTAATATTAAACATCTTAAAATTACACTATTTTAAACGTTTTTAACTCTGCAAGTAGTGCTGGAAGAATTGACCATGGTTTGGTTTAATTTGTGAGCTACATTTGCTTTGTATGTGTGCAGAAAGCTGGGGACAGAGATTGGTGAAGGGGTTAGAAATCTCCATAGGTTGGGCCATTTCCTAACTTATAAAGCCAACATTTAGGCCTGGTGCACACCAAAACCCGCTAGCAGATCCGCAAAATGCTAGCAGATTTTGAAACACTTTTTCTTATTTTTCTGTAGCGTTTCACCTAGCATTTTGCGGTTTTGGGAAGCGTTTTTGGTGTAGTAGATTTCATATATTGTTACATTAAAGCTGTTACTGAACAGCTTCTGTAACAAAAACGCCTGCAAAACCGCTCCGAACTGCCGTTTTTCAGAGCGGTTTGCGTTTTTCCTATACTTTACATTGGAGGCAGAAACGCCTCAACCCAAAATCTGCAGCAGCCCGGGAGTATGCGTTTCTGCAAAACGCCTCCCGCTCTGGTGCGCACCAGCCCATTGAAATACCTTACCCAAGCGTTTCCACATCCGCAAGGGGATCGAAAACCGCTGCCGAACCGCTCTGGTGTGCACTAGGCCTCTCTCTAAACTCATAATTGTACAGCCTTGTGAGGTCTGATAATCTTGCCAAAACTGCAATCACTTGAGCTCAGTTTTGGGACTGTCTCACCAACAACACTGTACACTGTATGGTAGCACTGCATCCTTTACTCCCTCCCCAGTCTGACTTTGTACACAACCTTAAGATAAATGGTTTAGTCGTTTTGGGCACTTCAGCAAATTAAAAGGCTTTCCTCTTGTGGGGTGAGTCTAGTATATTTTCAGCAAAGGCACTAGGTGAACATTGCTATGAACCGAAAGAAATAATAGCCTTTATTTCAATGTGTGTTTTTGGGTAAGGCACAATAAGGGTTTTATTAACATTTTTAAATAATGTAATTTTAGGGGTCCTCATAGTATATATAAAAAAAAGCCTGGCCTCACAGCAAAGGCAGAAGGTATTTGATTTTTTTTTTATTATTTAAAAATTATACAGTCCTCTGATTTGCGGCAAGAGGTCAGATTAATGGCATAAGGCCCATTTAAGAACCATTTTTATTCAATTAGGCAGGTAAAATAACTGAACTGTGAGCTCCGCTCATTTATATGCTTAACTGTGCTAGAGGTAGGCATGGTTATGCGGAGCTCATAGTTAAGTTAGTAGCTAGTAGAAGGTGAGGTGTTTTTAATTTCATTTTTCCCAATTAGTTGACCCTTGGGCTTTTGGCATGGTTCCCACTAGAACGCTGATAAAAACTAGCATTTTTGCCTGGTTAGAGTAGGACTCACCAGACCGGAGACACTTTGGCGCAGTTGGTGAGCTTAAACGTGTTAAAGCATAACCAAGAGCCCCGTCACTGTTTTCCTGTTGTGTGCTGCAGCCCCTCTGTATATATATATATAGAGAGAAGAGAGAGAGACACACACACACACAAACACAGTCACAAAGAGCCAGTAAGGAGAAGGAGTAAAGGGATACTCACTTAAGCCGATTTTATCCAAAGTATACACTCTACTTCATAAAGAAGAATAATTTAACACTGTTTAAAGGGACTCCAAGCTCTAAATAAAAATGAAATTGGTACTCATCTGGGGCTGTCTGCAACCCACTGTAGGTCGGGAGGTCCCATGGCGGCGTCCTGGGCCCTCTCCCAGGACCTGGCCACAAATGGCTGCCCGGCGGCTCCCAGCGACACTGGGCCCGAGTGTCGGGATCCTTCTTCTGTAAATGTCACGTCTGTCGTCACCACGCCGGCTGCCTCGCGCCACCACGGCGGCCGGCGTGACAGTACTGCTCATGCGCAATTTTTCTGGCGCCCTAGGCCATGGCCTAGCCAGAAATCCGGCCTTGCAACTATGCATGTATACAAGTGTTCAAGTTGTGCAAACGTTTCCTCTGTGCACAAGTGGCTCTGTGCTACTGCGCAGGGCATCACTATGTCTATGCAGTGCGACCACACTTTGCACAAGTGTGGTCGCACTGCATAGACACAGTGATGCCCTGCGCAGTAGCACAGAGCCACTTGTGCACAGAGGAAAAGTCATGCATGAGCAGCTCGGCACTACTGCCAACCTTGGAGTGTTCCTGCACAAACATAGTTAACAAGCTTTTGTTATTTATGTTCAGATGATCCCAGCATTGAATTGGTGGGGTGAAGGAGCCAGGGGGAAGCCTCTGGACTATCCAGAGGCTTCCCTTTACTGATGTATGTATCTATCTTTTGCATTTTTTTCACAGGTACACTTTAAACTGCCTTTTGTTATTTTTGTCAAACTTGACTTTTCCTTTTAACATCAGTGCTTAAGGTTCAGATTGCCAGGTGAGTTCGTCCACCAGAGCTATTTCTTTTTTTAGAAACAGACAATGTTAGTGACTTCATGGAAAAGAAGTGCAATTCCTGGTGGCACTATTGTGGAATTGTACATAAGTGTGCACCTTCTCCTATTTATCTAAAAAAGGCAGTGTGAGCATTGCTAGGGTAATGTGTGCTATGCAAGTAGCATAACCCACATTACATTAGCAATGAGAGTACGCAAGGCAGGACCGTGCCTGGGTCAACTAGAGCCGATTGGCGGATTTACTGGGCTGCCTAGCAGAGGATCCAGGTGGCCTGGGAACACGGTGAGGAAACGATCAGCCTAAGGCCAGAAACCACTAGGAGCAATTTCTAATCGCTAGTGATTGGAAAAAGCTCTTGCTAATGCAATGCTATGGGGGATTTTTTATAAAATCACATCGCTCAAGTGGGATCACACCCATTGCATTACATTAGCAAGACTTTTCAAATCGTGAAACGCTCAGAAAATCGCTCCTAGTGGGTTTCTGGCCTAAAGGGGGCTAGAGGAAGCCCTATATATATATATATATATATATATATATATATATATATATATATATATATATATATATGTGTATATATATATATATATATATATATACAGTATCTATATATATCTATATATATATATATATCTATATATATATCTCTCTATTTATATAGATATATAGATAGAGAAATATATATATATATATGTATAAATATATATAGATAAATATATATATATATATATATATAGATAAATATATATATATATATATATATAGATAGATATATATTTATATATATATAGATATATATTTATATTTATATATATATATATTTATATATTTATCTATCTATATATTTATCTATCTATCTATCTATCTATCTATCTATCTATCTATCTATATATATATATATATATATCTATCTATATCTATATATATATATATATGTATATAGGTAGATACCTATATATTTTACTCAACGTTGCGGCTCTACAAACAAATTAGTAGTTCAAAAAACCAATCACATCAAAGTCACATTTATGCATAAAACAACTATAAACTAAAGACAGTTTTATTAACTGTGATTTTTTTTTAATAAAATTAAGTCTCAGAGCTCAGAAACTTTGAAATATTTGAAAGAAATGTTCAAAAAGTCAATTGTTTTAAAGTCATTAAACTATTTCTTAAGATGCTTCTGTGTACATCTGTGATAACACTGAAGTCATAAAAGAATCAAATTAAAATAATCATATTAAAAAATCTATCAATGTGTGGCAGCATAATAGTTGATTGCTATTTTCACAAAATATTAGCTCAGTCAATGAGTTGTGTATATATTACTTTTAGAGACATCCCTGTGAAACATGCTGAGCTATTTAATCTAACAAGCGTGTGTACAATGTTTTTAAAGATCTCCTCCAGGCTCACATATTTTCCAAGACCTGTGTAGGCAGTCAGCTACAAATTTTGTTATTGGCTAGCTGATGTCAATCAAAGTACAGCTGAAGTGAGAAAAATATGTTGACTAACATTTTTATTTCCTTTTAACCCCCTTGGTGGTATGATTCTTTCCAGATTTTAAGGTCTAAAAGCGGTGACATTTTTTTGCATGCTTTTAGACCCTAAAACCAGGAAAAAATCATGCTGCTAGGGAGATCTGCAGCAGCCCCTGCACTCACTCACCTCCCTAGGATCCAGTGCTGCAGTCTTCCCTTCCTCCTCCGGGTGGTGCTGTAACCCTTTAGTGAGATCACAGTCTGTTGTCATGACGACAGACAGCGATCTCACCAGGGGGATGCATGCATCTCCTTCGAGAGGAAGAAGAATGGTGGCCGACATCGGGATCCTCCGGGAGACGAGAAAAAACACCCGTTGCACGCATATATATATACCTCCAGCGGCTACCACAAGTCCAGCTCGGGGTTACTGCTCCTGGCTTGTTTTTTCCACCAGAGCTGGGCTCGTGATTACCACCAAGGAGGTTAAACAATGCCAGTAGAATATGGTGGATGGATAAATGGTGAAAGGCCAAGGTTAGAACTGAAATAAAGTATCAGGCTAGAACTGGAGGTGGTCAGGCAAAGTTGGTGAGGCTAGCACAGTTTGTCAATGGGTAGGTGTCACCTGCCCCTAATCCTGGCAGGGCATTTGCTGATATATGTGCATGAATGGCCAATGGCTGGAGCATGTGCATGCATGTGTAGTGCGGCTTCAGAGTTTGTGTGCGTGTGAACGGAGTTTGGCAAACGTGATGTACGAGTACAGTACATCACACCAAAAAATCACAACAAATGGCTGTTCCGTGCCTGTAAAGGGCACTCTCTTCCCTATGTTCAATACCTTTGTCAACTGGTGTTTTTGCTAGACCCAGTGTGATTTGCTTCCCAACCCTGATTGCTCCTCATTCTTGACCTGACTTCTCCTGTTCTGATCCTCTGGTTGGAGCTTGGCCTATTTTTGGGGATATTCTGCTAGCTGCTTACCCTGATCCTGATCTGTTTAATGTTATGTTTGAACTCTGCACTTTGGCTCATCTGCTTGCTCCTGATACTTCTCTGCCTGCATCTGATCTCAGCATCTCCCTGACAATGATTGTTTCCAAACAGCCCTAACTATAACCATTTTTTGGATTATCTTATTTTCCTCCATACTGTAGTATCATCTTTATATGGTTTTCTAAGAGTGTAACCTGGTGGGCACTAGAGAGCAAAGTCTAACAACCCTTGTGGGATGCACTGGTGAAGACCAGTGGACACTCGCTGCACACTGTGCTACTCTAATAATGGTGGTCAACATCCTGTCACTATCATAACAGTAGGAAGGAAAAAAAGTTGGCAGGCTGGACTTCCAGCACTTCCAAGCTGACACTTTATATCCAGACTCATAAGCAGCTTCTCTGCTTTTCAGCCCCATAATCCTCATTTCAGTGTAATAAGCAGCTGCTCTTCTTGCAGTACCATCAGCAGCCACTTGGACCTAAAGTAGGATGAAACTCCATATTAACCACTTAAAGAGACACTGAAGCAAGAATAAATCTCGCTTCAGTGCTTATATTCAGCAGGGGCATGTGTGCCCCTGCTAAAACGCCGCTATCCCACGGCTAAACGGGGATAGCACATGTGTGACACTTTTTTTCAGCCTAGGTGCGCTAAGGGGCCCAACGTCCTATGAGTACCTTTAGGATTTCACAGGTCATTTTGAGGCATTTGATTTCCAGACTACTCCTCACGGTTTAGGGCCCCTAAAATGCCAGGGCAGTATAGGAACACCACAAGTGACCCTATTTTAGAAAGACAACACCCAAAGGCTTTCCGTTAGGAGTATGGTGAGTTCATAGAAGATTTTATTTTTTTGTCACAAGTTAGCGGAAATTGATTTTTATTGTTTTTTTTCACAAAGTGTCATTTTCCACTAACTTGTGACAAAAAATAAAATCTTCTATGAACTCATCATACACCTAACGGATTACCTTGGGCTGTCTTCTTTCTAAAATGGGGTCACTTGAGGGGTTCCTATACTGCCCTGGCATTTTAGGGGCCCTAAACCTAAACAGGTGGTCTATGAGGGGCCGAATTTTGTGGAACCGGTCATAAGCAGGGTGGCCTCTTAGATGACAGGTTGTATTGGCACTGAAGTGCAGGAAGTGCAGGATGTTCTCAAATCGTGACCTGGACATGGCAATAGAGAACATGGGCATGTGATGTATTGGGTGCGTAGACCAATAAGACCGCCATACATTATTTTTGACTAGACCCATGTTAAGGAGAAGGCCCAAAAAATGTTAAGTTTGGAAACTTGGAGTGGTTTCCCCCGAAAAGGCTGGGCATGGTAGCTTCTCGGATTGGCGGTTGTGTATTGTGTGGCATAACGGTTGGTCTTAGCCACAATTAAGTCGTAGAGATCCACGGTGCAGAACAGATGAAAAAATTCTAGGGCCAATCCTAGATTATCTGTCTCCACCTGGACTCCAGACTGGGCTGTGAAAGGGGGCAGTACGGGTACGTCGGAACCAGGGGATTGCCAATTGGGATTTGCCAGCACCTCTGGGAGACTATGGGTAGTACAGGCCCATTTTGCTGGTGGCTGCGACTCGGGTCTTAATGCACGTGCCACCAAACCAGTTTCTACTACCATGCTGGTGCTCGCCACTTCACCAGGGTCTACAGTAGTACTGGTGCTAGGTCCAGGAGATGCTATGCTGCTGGTGCATGCCTCACCAACAAAACTCGGATCAGTGCTAGCACCACTCTGCTGCCCTTGAATCTGATCCTGTGCCACCTGCGGTCCAGTGACATGGGGTGTGGTACGCCTGGCTCTAGCCGGGACCTCAACCTCATCATTGCTATTGGTCAGAGAGCCATTGCTGTTCACCGGTTCGTATTCTGACTCAGGTGATTCGTTGGATGAGGCTTCCCAATTGCACTCACCCCACTGGGCCAGAATCTCGGCAGCCTCTTCAGCGGAATACCCCTTTTTTGCCATGGTAGTCTGCAAAATTTAGGGGGTATTGCTCTGAGACTACCCAGGGAAAATAGCACCTACCTAGCAAAAGGGAGTACTTGTGAAGTAGAAAGCTGTGGTCACTGAGTTTTAATTAAAAAAAAAATTAAAACTGATCTTTATGTTATAATTTATGTTATGTTATAATTTAAGTAGGCCTTACAGTTTCTGTCTGTATATTGTGTTTATTATTTATTATGTTCTGGCTGCGAATTCCTCTCCTCCTCCCGCGCATTCTGGGGGGGAGGGGGGATCCAGTGTGGCGTACATGTGTTTGTCCGTACGCAGGTATGTTTTTTCGCTTGACAGCGGTAGACTGTATTCTTTTAATCTCTGTCTTTCTTTCGTTTTTTCTCGGAGGCTGTGGTTTGGTTTTGTCTTCTCTCATTTAACAGCGATAGTCTGGAAGGTATGCCAGATGTGTGTGTAGTGTCCCCCGCAGCAGAGATAAGTTGTCATGTGGACAGGAGGGAGTGTAGCGGTAGATGCTGAGAGAGCAGCCGGAGAGAGTACTGGGTAGAGAGAGCCTAGAGAAAAGCAAGTTGGTTCGAGTTAGTGCTATATGTTATTTGTCTGTAACCATTGCATAGTTCAGTGTCATGTGTTTTTTTTTATATTCATGGATCACAGAGCGTAGGTTTAGTTAGGGGGGGGGGGGGGCAATACAGCGCCCCCACCCCCTCTCTACAGATTGAGGGGGAGCATGGTTAAGGTTTGTGTCTGTGGACATATGCTAACAGCTGGAAGATTTGTTCAGTTTTTTGTTTGTCACTGCACATTCCAGGCATAGTTTTATGTTATGAGTAAAGTTTGACGTATTTATAGTGGCGACGGTTATATAGTGAAAGCTGGTGCCTCCCTCGTAGGTTATAGAATAGAGGGATGATTTGATTCTGTTTTTGTTTCTGAGTAGTTGTGGAGAGATTCGTTCTGTTCAGGATGGTTTTTTGTTTTTTTTCAGCCGTCATGAGATCGGAGTTCTGTGGGAAGCGGTGTGATGACACAGAGTTAAGTGCGTGGTTTTTTTTCTCTCCGTCTGCATGTCCAAGATGATTTTAGTTTCTTTTTCTGAGGTGGAGGAGATAAGAAACTTCACAAACTGCTGTGCTATTTGTCTTTTTATGTGTTTTTTTTGCAGGCATCCGAGAGTGTATATAGCTGTATGCTAAATTATTGGAAGAGATCCATATGCTGAAATGTCTATATATGCTGAAATGTACAGTGTGCATGTATCTTTCCTTTCTACAAATGTATAGGATTGAGAGGTTGCTATGGGGGAGGACATTGGCTGGCATTCCAAGACTCAAAATGGAGAAAGTCACTCTCACCTTCATGATGTATTAGGAGGGGAGGGGGCGGGAAGCGCACACTGATAGAAACGCCCCAATGGCAGGGGGGAGGATGTGCTGGGGGGATCCCACATCCCACGTCACAGCTGTGCACACGGCGCCGTGCACGGAAACAGCTGGTGAGAAGGGGGGGAGGTCCAGAGTGGGGACAGAGATATTCCACCGAGTATCTCGGCTTCCAGATGATTTTTTCAAAAGAAGTCTGGGCACAGGGAAAGGAGTGTCCGCATACGTGAACCAAGCAAGTTGCATGGTCACGGATAAGAAGTGTTTTCCAGCCAGGGGCATGGAGACACGTAGAAGTCAGATATTTCCCAGGGAGTGATTTGCAAGAGCGGATCAGGGGGGTATCTGGACAGGGTTACTTATGGGATTATTCCTTTAAGTGAGGCACCTTAAAGTGCGGTGCAGCATGTGTTCCTAATAGAGATAGGGGGGGCAGTGCATACAGTGGGTTGCAAAAGTATTCAGCCCCCTTGAAGTTTTCCACATTTTGTCATATTACTGCCACAAACATGAATCAATTTTATTGGAATTCCACGTGAAAGACCAATACAAAGTGGTGTACATGTGAGAAGTGGATCGAAAATCATACATCATTCCAAACATTTTTTGCAAATAAATAACTGCAAAGTGGCGTGTGCGTAATTATTCGGCCCCCTGAGTCAATACTTTGTAGAACCACCTTTTGCTGCAATTACAGCTGCCAGTCTTTTAGGGTATGTCTCTACCAGCTTTGCACATCTAGAGACTGAAATCCTTGCCCATTCTTCTTTGCAAAACAGCTCCAGCTCAGTCAGATTAGCTGGACAGCGTTTGTGAACAGCAGTTTTCAGATCTTGCCACAGATTCTCAATTGGATTTAGATCTGGACTTTGACTGGGCCATTCTAACACATAGATAGGTTTTGTTTTAAACCATTCCATTGTTGCCTTGGCTTTATGTAAGGGTCATTGTCCTGCTGGAAGGTGAACCTCCGCCCCAGTCTCAAGTCTTTTGCAGACTCCAAGAGGTTTTCTTCCAAGTTTGCATTTGGCTCCATCCATCTTCCCATCGTCTCTGACCAGCTTCCGTGTCCCTTCTGAAGAGATGCACCCCCCGAGCATGATGCTGCCACCACCATATTTGACAGTGGGGATGGTGTGTTCTGAGTGATGTGCAGTGTTAGTTTTCCGCCACACATAGCGTTTTGCATTTTGGCCAAAAAGTTCCATTTTGGTCTCATCTGACCAGAGCACCTTCTTCCACTGTGTCCCCCACATGGCTTGTGCCAAACTGCAAACAGGACTTCTTATGCTTTCAGTTAGCAATGCCTCTCTTCTTGCTACTCTTCCATAAAGGCCAACTTTGTACAGTGCATGACTAATAGTTGTCCTTGGGACAGATTCTCCCACCTGAGCTGTAGATCTCTGCAGCTCGTCCAGAGTCACCGTGGGCCTCTTGACTGCATTTCTGATCAGTGCTCTCCTTGTTAGACAATCTCTGGGGCCATCACAGAGCAGCTGTATTTGTATTGACATTAGATTACACACAGGTGCACTCTATTTAGTCATTAGCACTCATCAGGCAATGTCTATAGGCAACTGACTGCACTCAGATCAAAGGGGGCCGAATAATTATGCACACACCACTTTGCAGTTATTTATTTGTAAAAAATGTTTTGAATCATGTATGATTTTCATTCCACTTCTCATGTGTACACCACTTTGTTGGTCTTTCATGTGGAATTCCAATAACATTGATTCATGTTTGTGGCAGTAATATGACAAAATGTGGAAGACTTCAAGGGGGCCGAATACCTTTGCAACCCACTGTAGTTGGTTGGGAGAGGGGGAAAGGAAAAGAGAGAAAGAAAGGAGTTGACCAATTCAGGTGTACGTCGCTGCAACTGCAGAACGTTTTTTTCGGGGGGGGGTGGGGGGGGGGGGTGAGGGATAGGACCAGAGATTAACAGAGAGGTCATTGCTGGGCTGTTAGCGTGTTTTTCCTCGCCCTCTGATTGGTCAAATATATATATTTTTTTTTCTTTCTCTTCTTTTCTCCAGCTCTGATCCAGTTTAGCACAGAACAGAACTGAAAGCAGTTCATGGGGCAATTACAAAGAAACGGCATTTAGTGATTCGCATGCAGGCATGCGTAGCCCTGAACCCTGTGTGGTTACCTGGCAAACATTGGTCAGAGGGTACAGCAAACAGGACCTCTAGCAGAGCTTGTAGTGCTCAATGAAGTTCTAGGTGTGAGAAAACGCAGAAGAGCCACCGCAAATACTCAGAGTGAGGCGGCTGATTCCGCGTCTAGCATGGCAGCTGGAGTGTTTAGGCACGCATCCACTAGCGGGTGGGAACGCAGAGAAACCACCGCATGCCCAACGGTCAGGGCGGCGGAGTCCGCGTCCGACGCGGCAGTTGGTACGCATAGGCCTACTACTGACACAGTGGCTGAGCGCGGGGAAACCGCTGCATGCTCAGTTGGCGGTGCGGCTGCCCCGGCGCTCGAACAGGCTGACACATTACAACACAAGTCTGGTGTGGCTGGGACTGATAGTCCACACTGGCTCAGGAGGACGCGCGCGCAGAGAGGCAGGGCCTTTATGACAGTCAGAAGGGAGTCAGCTGACCAAGCCGGTCAGCTGACAATTTCAGCAACTTCCATTGGTCCAGCACTTAGGGGAGGCTCTAGTGAGCGCTGGTGTATATTTACTGGGTGCTGGTCATTTCTCTGGTGTCTGGCGTTGCGATCACTACGTGGTAGCACTCAGACCTTGTCAGTATCTGTGTTATTAGACAGTTTCCAAGGTGTTGACGGCCAAGGATCTCACACCTTAGTCTAGGAAGTCTGTTATTATCTGTATTATATTCTAGATCAGTTTCCAAGGTGTTGATGGCCAAGGAACTCACACCTTAGCTTAGGCACTGTTGATTATTTGTTATGACCTGCTGCTTTCCTGACCATTCTTCTGATCTCTGATTTTGTACCTTTATCATTCTGATACTCTGTTGCCAAACCTCGGCTAGTCTCTGGATTCTGCATCTCCCTCCTGTCTCTGTACCTTATCTGTCCGTGTGTTTACGACCTGGCTTGTCCGACCTCGAGAACTATCTCTCCTTTTAGGAGATAGCTCGCAGATCTGTCAGTGACACTTCTCCATTGGTGTCACTCATGTTCTGTCCTTCCCACTGTCAGTCTGACTCCTCCCCGTGGAGAGTCCAGTCTACGGAAGGAACCAGTTGCCGAGCAGTATTCCTATCTGCTCTTGCACCTGTCTTCCAGGTGTGATCCTCAAAGTATTACTGTTGTACCAAAACACTCTTATCACTCAGGTGTCCAGAGGTTAGAGATACTGCAGATCATCAATAATCTGGTATAGATCTGCATTCTCGGTGATACTGCAGATCACCGGTAATCAGATCCTCTCTGTGTTACACCGATCGTTACACTAGGTAAGTCAATGCGACAATGAGTAAGAGCATTGCAGGCTCACCTGCAAAGCAGCAACAGGTGTGTGGCATCCGTAATCTGCGCATACTACGGCCGAGTATGTACAGAAGGGGGGATGTGGGGAGAGTTTGTAATGAGGTGAGAGCTTCCAAAGGTGAAGTCCGCAGGAGCATATTTTAAACAGGTAAGTACTTAGGATAGTACTTAGATAGGGGAGAGGTGTTTAGCTCCAGTCTACCAAAAAGAAAAGAGCAAACAGAGTTCATGAGAACCATAAAGTAACAAGATCAATTACGGTATACATTGATAAATTTAGAGTGTACAGAATACAAGCCGCAGGGCGAATCCCAAATCATTAATAAGAATTGATTTGTTTGTATTTCGATTTCAGGAGTTTGGCAATATGGAAGCAAGAAAGCTGAGGTGCTGGCAGCCGAGACAGAGATGTCAGTCGGATAAGCAAAAGATTCCAGATGCCAATCCGAGTTTGCAGCGAGATTTCTGAGATCGGAAAGAGACTAAAAAATTAGATTTCTGAGATCGGAAAGAGACTAAAAAAACCGACTGAGCAAAGCATAATGCAAATCGCTAATGTTTTTCTTTCCCAAGGAGGTTCTTTTATAATGAAGAGTACCGTGCTGATGGTGATCCTAGGCTGCCATTTCTTCCTAGGAGACCAAGGAGAGGACATTCTCATGAACAATAAGGGGTTAATGAGAACACAAGGCCCAAGCATGTTAATGTTTGGAGTAAAAGGTACTGATCCTTTCCACTTCCCTCTGATTGGCACCGATGGACCAAGCAGGGAAGGAGGGGGAAAAGATCACTTGTGCCAGGTGGAAACAAATTTCATGGCACAATGTTGGTGAGAGGTATCGAGGGTCAAGTGTGCTGGAAGTGTGAGGTTAGCAGCAGCTTTAATCTGCTCTGGAATGTCACACTCCCAGAACCAAGGTACCGATTCAAAGTTTTGTTAAAAGGTACATTGCAGTACAATGGGTACATGCAAAAGGTGGAGTGTGTGGTTCAGGAGTACCGTGTCTTGGTTATCCAGAGTGAGATGGTTCCAGATTGGAGAGGAACGAGCAGTAAGCATCACTTCTCCTACAGGAGAGACACAGGGGACAACATCACACTCTGGAACTACCAACAGAAAGTGTCTCTGAAACAACTATACACACGTAAAGGCTGGAAAGCCGAGGGGTTTTGGTTCTCGAAACAAGAAGTAAAAATCGAGATCCAGCCACATTTCCAGGTGACAAGGAGGGTGGGGAGAGCAACCCCGAGGGAAGGAAGCCAACACAGGGAACCCCATTCTCACTACACGGGTCACAACAGAGGTCAATATTACACAGTCCATATGCAGCCACTTATCCTCATGCTAGATGGGTAAGTGAAGAGGTACTCTTAATTGAAAGATTGCAGAGAGTGCAGTCTTCCTGCAAGAGAACGCGGAAAAGCCGCCGCGTGTACTAGCGGCAAGGCGGCTGATTCTGCGTCCAGCGCAGCGGTTTGTCCGCAGCAGCATGCGTCCAGCGCGGCGGTTTCTCCGCAGCAGCATGCGTCTGGTGTGGCTGGGTCTGTTAGTTCACATAGGCTGAGGAATACGCGCGCCGAGAGGCAGAGCCTTTATGTCAAACGGTGAGGGATCAGCTGACCAGGGCGGGTCAGCTGATCTCAAGGCAGCTGACTATTGGTTGATCACATAGGGGTGGCACTAGAGAGCGCTGCTCTATATATAGTCACTGCTGGGCACTTTCAGGTTGTCTGCCGTTGCGAACACTCACGTGGAAGCACTCAGACCTTAGTCAGATCCAACAGTGTGTTTGAACCAGGAGGACCTGGGAATTCACACTGAGCCAGATTACTTCTGTTTGTTATTGTATTATCATTCTGTTATACCTCAGACTAGTTCCAGGGTGTCGAGAACACGGACCTCACACCGAAGACTAGGGACTTGTGTTACCATTCTGTTATACCTCAGACTAGTTCCAGGGTGTCGAGACCACGGACCTCACACCCAAGACTAGGGACTTGTGTTGTCATTCTGTTATACTTCAGACTAGTTCCAGGGTGTAGAGACCACAGACCTCACACCCAAGACTAGGCATTGTTGTTATCTGTTATGACCTGTTGCATTTCTGACTTTCCCTCTACTTTCTGATTCGGTACGTTTCACTTCTGATTACCTGTTGCCAGACCTTGCTCGTTTAGGATACCGAATCAGTCTTTTGTCTTTGTACCTTATCTGTCTGTGTGTTGCCGACCAGGCTTGCCCGACCACGAGAGCTATCTCTCTCGCTAAGAGATAGTCTCCTGACCTGGTAGTGACTACCACCTTCAGGTGTCACTCACTCACAGGTTCAGCCTACCTTACCCTGAAACTCCACCCCTTTGGAGTTCTCAGGCTACTGGAAGGTCTCTGTTCCTCCCTAAAGGCAGTATCGCCCGTACTGCCAAAGACCACCCACTCCCCAGGTGGTCTTACTCAAACTTATTACTGTTGCATCAAACACTCACACTATAAGGTATCCAGAGGTTAGTTATACTTGGATTATTGGTGATTCTGCAGATCGAGATCATCAATAATCAGGTATAATCGGTATTCTTGGTGATACTGCAGATCACCAATAATCAGATTCTCTGTGTGCTGACACCGATTGTTACACTTCCCGACCTCAGGTACGCATTTTGCCTCAGGACATAAGGGGGGAAGAGGTCCAATCAGGACAGTTGGGGACATATTTTGTCATGGAGAAGGATCTTTTGCATGGAAGCACCGAGGGAGAAACCCAGGTAGGTTTCTCAGTAGTATCCCTGGGCACCCGTTTCCTCAACACATGCCTTACACCATGACCTGAGAGGTAAACATTTTTGGTTGCTAGACGAGGAGGTGAAACAAGTAGAGTTGTCATCATGCTGGCAATTCTCACAGAGGTACCTGTGTTTGCCGGGGCAAGTCAGATTTAGTTAAGAAGCCTGCGGGCTCAATAACACAGAAGGTGAGGCCAGTGCAGTTTCTAGACTAAAATGCACCCAGGGCGAGGGTGTAAAAATTGCGCCCCCCGGAGCAAGGTATGGGTGACCGCAGTATAGGTTAGCCAGGTCTAGTTGCACTTAGTATAGGTCCCCCCAGTATAGGTAGTCAAGAATAGGTACCTCAGTATAGGTAGCCAGGCATAGGTGAGCCAGTATAGTTGCCCCCGCTATAGGTTAGCCATGTAGGTGCCTCCAGTATAGGTAGCCAGTATAGTTGCCCCCAGTATAGGTTAGATAGGCAAGCTCCCCCAGTATAGGTTATTTAGGTAGGTGTCTCCAATATAGGTAGCCAGTATAGTTGCCACCTGTATAGGCTAGCTAGGTAGGTAGGTGCCCCCAATACAGGTTAGATAAGTGCCCCCAGTATAGGTTAGATACAGTAGGTAGTTGCCCCCCACCCAGTATAGGTTAGATTAGGTAGCTGCCCCTCAGTATAGGCTAGATTAGACAGGTGCCCCCCAGTATAGGTTAGATTAGGTAGCTGCCCCCCCCCCAGTATAGGTTAGATAGGTACGCGTCCCCCAGTATAGGTTACATTAGGTAGCTGCCCCCCCAGTATAGGATAGATAGGTGCCCCCCAGTATAGGTTAGATAGGTAGCTGCCCCCCAGTATAGGTTAGATAGGTAGCTGCCCCCCAGTATAGGTTAGATAGGTAGCTGCCCCCCAGCGTAGGTTAGATTAGGTAGCTGCCCCCCAGTATAAGTTAGATAGGTAGGTGCCCCCCAGTATAGGTTAGATAAGTAGCTGCCTCCCAGTGTAGGTTAGATTAGGTAGGTGCCCCCCAGTATAGGTTAGATAGGTAGCTGCCCCCCAGTATATGTTAGATTAGGTAGGTGCTCCCCCCAGTATAGGTTAGATAGGTAGCTGCCCCCCAGTGTATGTTAGATTAGGTAGCTGCCCCCCAGTGTAGGTTAGATTAGGTAGGTGCCCCCCAGTGTATGTTAGATTAGGTAGCTGCCCCCCAGTGTAGGTTAGATTAGGTAGGTTCCTACCAGTATAGGTTAGATTAGGTAGCTGCCCCCCAGTGTAGGTTAGATTAGGTAGCTGCCCCCCAGTATAGGCTAGATTAGGTAGCTGCCCCCCAGCGTAGGTTAGATTAGGTAGGTGCCCCCCAGTATAGGTTAGATAGGTCGCTGTTCCCCATAATGGAGGGGGGAGCCGGAGCCACGGGGAGGACAACCCAACCTTTCCCTCCCTCTCCCTCCCTCTCCCGGGCCGCCCTCCGTGCTCCCCCCTCAGATGCATAGTGAGCAGGCAGGAAGCGCTGTTTACAACTTACCTCCCTGGCTCCAAGCGTTGCTCTCTCGCCGCCAGTCTTTTCTTCTCTGCCTACACGCTGATACACTTGCTGCTTCCGGCTAAACAGGAAGCAGGGTGTGTATCAGTGGCTATTGCAGAGAGGAGACTGGCGGCGAGAGCGGCGCTTAAAGCCAGGGAGGTGAGTTGTAAACAGCGCTTCCTGCCTGCTCACTATGCATCTGAGGGAGGAGCATGGAGGGCGGCCCGGGAGAGGGAGGGAGAGATCGGGCTGCCCTCCCCGCAGCTCCTGCTCCCCCCTCCATTACAGCGCCCGCTCCCAACAGAGCCCAGGATGGCGGCATGCCCCGCACGGCCCTAGAAACGGGCATGGGTGAGGCTACCATTCAAAAGATCCACCCTGAAGCCAAACCGATAGTTCCGGTGGCTGAATGAAAGTTTTTTTTTTTTTTTTAACATTATGTCTAATGACACATTCAAGGTACATTTTCATAATTGTTCCGATCAGGTGGATCTTTCAAGCGGAACATATTGTGTGTCCCATATGGATCAAGTCATCCAAGTTTGATGACGTTATTCCTCAAATTGTTAAGAGAACTCTAAAGTTCAAAGCTTCACGGGAAGTTCCCCGCCTGAAAGATAACACGACATGGGACAAATGGGAACAGGTTTTGACCCAAGACGACCACACTTTGTTACAACGGTTAAACAAACAGAACACTAAGTTAGAGGTAAGATTTCACCATGATCTAGGTGATCTTAACGAGGTAGAACACAAATATAAGCAGGTGAGTTCCAGTCTGACCTGGTGGAAAAGGTTTCCAGCGATGTTCCAGGGACACTCGGACTGGGCCTCTGCAGTTCAAAATGTCTTCCTACACCCACTGGTCATCGGGATGGGGATGACAACTTTGGGCATCATTGTCCAGGTGAGGTTGTGTGTCAAATTACGCAAACAAATTAACCTGGTCAGGAGATTGGTGCTTCATAAACAATCTCATGAACCAATATTTCCAAATTAAGGGATATACCAGGGGATGGGTATAGTTTTTAGCAGTACCTATGATGGAGCTGATTGTGTAAAGGCGTTCTTTTAGAAGACACCTGGCACTGCTCCGATGCTTAACAGACAAACAAGTTTTTCTCCCTAGACAATGGCGTTTGAACATTTCCCTTCTGCAAGATAAGGACTTTAAACACTCCATTTCCAACACCCTTCAGGAGTATTTTTTAACAAATACTACTGAAGAAGTCCTGCTTTCTTCAATCTGGGAAGCACACAAATGCACCATTAGAGGGAAAATGATACAAGAGGCGAGCTTCAGACACAAAAAAAGACAGGAAGACATTCTTCACAATTTAAACACTATTAGAGTACTGGAGTCGCGTCACAAGAAAACCTTGTCATGTGCTGATTTGCAAAATCTGCAATTGGAAAGGGAAAAACTGAAAACCTCTCTCTTTCACAGGGAGAAACACTTGGCTCTTAAGTGCAAACGCTCATATTAAGAGTTTGGCAACAAGTGCAGTAGAATGCTAGCTAGGGCCCTCCGGGAAACCTATGCTCACACTAATGTGGCACATATCCAAGACCGTTCGAGAATTAAAAATTATAGATCTGAATCAATCGCCAAGGTTTTTAGGGATTATTACCATTCCCTTTACAACTTACCATCTAACAACTCTGATCCTCCTAACCAGGCAAGGTCTCAGGCCATAAACACTTATCTACAAGCTGCTGGCCTGCCCAAATTGACTAAACAAACCATTACTGATCTAGAATCCCCTATAACTGACTTTGAAGTTAGACAGGCAATAAAGTCTTCAGCTACTGGCAAGGCCCCCGGTCCTGACGGCCTCCCACTTGATTATTATAAAACCTTTGGAGACATTCTGATCCCCCGCTTACTGACGTTTCTTAATGCCTTAGTATCGGAAGAGGCTCCTTCCTCTAGTCTACCCAGAGACATGCTATCTGCACAGATAGCGGTTATTCTTAAACCGGGTAAGGACGCCACCTTGTGCTCTAATTATCGTCCCATTTCCCTTTTAAACGCTGACTTGAAACTGTTTGCCAAAGTGTTGGCTAACAGGCTTTCCCCCCTTATGGATTCACTAGTTCATCCAGACCCAGCTGGTTTTGTACCAGGACGTGAGGCGAGAGACAACACCATACGCACAATTGATCTTATCCAATGGGCGCATAAGACACATACCCCTCTGCTTCTTTTATCCACCGATGCAGAAAAGGCATTTGATAGGGTTGACTCGAGCTTTTTAGAGGCTACACTTCAACATATAGGCCTTGGTCAACATATGTTGCGGTGGATTATGTCACTCTATTCCATCCCGTCTGCGCAGGTCCGTGTTAATGGTGTTGTCTCCGCCTCTTTCCCTATTGCCAATGGTACAAGGCAAGGCTGTCCCCTTTCCCCTTTAATATTTGCCTTATCATTAGTCCTACGAACTATCCGCAAGAATGTGAATATCAGAGGCCCCCAACTACCTTCTTCAGAGTACAAGGTGGCGGCCTATGCGGATGATCTGCTATTTTACCTGATAGAACCCCACACTTCCCTCCCCTCTTTGGAACTGGAATTAAAATCATACCAATACATTTCTAATTTTAAAATAAATCCAGACAAATGCCAAGCTATGGGGGTCTCCATGCCAACTAATTTAAGTTCCCAGATTAAAAATAACTTTCCTTATAAATGGCCACCACAAGCTATTACATATCTTGGCATACATATTCCCTCTGCACTAAATGATTTGTACAGACTCAATTTTGTCCCTTTGACCCATACTCTAACTTCTGATCTACAGCGTTGGGACAAGCCTTGTTTTTCCTGGTTAGGAAGGATCAACATTATAAAAATGAACATTTTACCAAGAATACTATACCTTTACCAAACCATACCAATAGTCTTGCCAGCGGAACACTTTAAGACATTACGGAAGCAGTTTGCACGGTTCATCTGGAAACGCAAACCCCCACGCATTCGTTACACTGCACTTGTTCTGCCCAAAGATTCTGGTGGTTTAGCTGTGCCGGGCATGGGAAAATATCACTCCGCATCATCCTTGACTCGCCTAGTTGACTAGCACAGGAACTCCAATCAGAAAAGGTGGGTACAACTGGAGCAAGATCTTGTTGGCACGGAGCTTTGTGTTTATCCTTGGTCCTCTTTTAAAATACAAAATTAATATCTCTCTGTGAACTCCACCTTAAATTCTCTCTTTAGGGTCCGCCATCTCCCAGATTTATCTCCTTGGCCTTCCCCTATGGTGCCCTTACTAAACAACCCATTATTCCCCCCAGGCTGTTCTTCTCAAAGCTATGCCTACTGGAGAATGGGTGACATAATTAGATGCCGTGACCTCATACAAAATAAAGCTTGGATCCCACTTTCACAGATACGTGACTTACGTTCATGTCCATTTTTGGACGAATGGAGTCACATGCAATTTGTCCACTTTCTCAGTTCTCTGGGAAATAGGGAGCAACTTTCTAGACCACTCTCTACTTTTGAGAATTTATGTTTATCTAATTTAAGGGCACCATTAAAAAAACGCTTTCCCAATTATATCAACTTCTGCTCTCAGATACCACCTGGTCACTAGAACTCAAATCTAAATGGGAATCAGAACTTAACTGTGTATTTTCTGATGAGCGTTGGCAGAAGATACTCACGCTAAATCAATCTGCCTCAATGTCCTCTCGGAACAGAGAGTCCAATTATAAAATCTTGTCCAGGTGATACCTGACTCCGAGCAGATTAAATAAAATCTTCCCTAATACTAGCTCTCAATGTTGGCGATGTGACAATGCAGTAGGCTCATTAACCCACATATTCTGGGACTGCGAAGCTATAAAACCATTTTGGCAATCGGTCCAGAAATACATTAAAATTTTAAGAGACGGAGATCCGATTGAAGATACCCCAAAACCCTTAAAAAAATGTAAGCGCTCTCTTTCTCGCCATTTGATCCAAGCTGCAAGAGTCCTTATTGCTCGCCACTGGAAATCACAATCTGTGCCTTCAATAAGGTAATGGATCAATGAGATAAAGTTTGTCTATCAGATGGAGTCTTTGACCTACACCTTACATGATAGGGACGAGGCCTTCTCACGTACATGGATTCACTTGGATATGTTTCTAGAATCAGAAGAATACCTACAAATTCCCCAGGATACATAAATATTTTACATTTTCCCCTTCGTAATGAGGTGATTCCACATTTTTCCTTGAAAACTTGAGTTTTTTACTAGATGACGTGAGGTCTATTTGGGTTCGGCGCGGTGCAGATCTTTCTATAAATCTTTCCTTCTTTATTTCATTCTAAAGGGTTCTCTGGATCTGGTCTTCAGAGGACCCATTCTATTTCTCTCCTTTCCTTCCCCCTCTTTCTTTCTTTTCCCTTCCCCCTCTTCATATACTCCATTTACCGTATTTTTCGCCGTATAAGACACACTTTTTCTCCCCCAAAAATGGGGAGAAAAAGTCCCTGCGTCTTATACGGCAAAGGCAGGGAATCCCCAACTTAATAACGCCCGCCGTTCCGAACCGCCGACCCGCCGCCATGTTGGGGATTCCCTGCCTGCTATCCCCATGCCTGCCCGAGTCTCCTGGCCCCCCCGGATGGAGTGTTAATAGCAGCGGCAACTTACCTTTGGCAGGCTCCTGCGCTGATCCTATATCATCGCGCTGCCCCCCCGCTAGCCTCCTCTGCCTCCCCCCTCTGTATCTGCCCCCCCCCCCCCGGGTGAATGAATAAGTATCGGCAGCTTACCTCCGCAGTGCGCCCGCAATGACTGCAGACGTCCGTCTTCCAGGCACTTCTCGCTCTAGTGGCCGGCTTTGAACTGCACGTCATCAGTTCAAGCCGGCCACTAGAGCGAGAAGTGCCTGGAAGCCGGACGTCTGCAGTCATCGCGGGCGCACTGCGCAGGTAAGCTGCCGATACTTATTCATTCACCCGGGGGGGGGCAGATACAGAGGGGGGAGGCAGAGGAGGCTAGCGGGGGGCAGCGCGATGATATAGGATCAGCGCAGGAGCCTGCCAAAGGTAAGTTGCCGCCGCTATTGACACTCCATCCGGGGGGGCCAGGAGACGCAGGTGGGAGGGAGGAAGGCTGGGGGGGGGGGGTAGAGGACATATGGGGGGCACTGGAGGACATATGGGGGGCACTGGAGGACATATGGGGGGCACTGGAGGACGTATGCGGGGCACTGGAGGACATATGGGGGGCACAGGAGGACATATAGGGGCACAGGAGCACACATGAGGACACATAGGAGGACACATGGGGGGCACAGAAGGACACGTGGGGGGGCACATGAGGACACAGGACACATGGGGGGCACAGAAGGACACATGGGGGGCACATTAGGACACACAGGAGGACACATGGGAGGTACAGAAGGACACATGGGGGCACAGGAGGACACATGGGGGGCACAGAAGGACACGTGGGGGGGCACAGAAGGACATGTGGGGGGGGGTACATGAGGACACAGGACACATGGGGGGCACAGAAGGACACATGGGGGGCACATTAGGACACACAGGAGGACACATGGGAGGTACAGAAGGACATATGGGGGCACAGGAGGACACATGGGGGCACAGGAGGACACATGGGGGCACAGGAGGACACACAGAAGGACACATGAGGATATGGGGGGGCACAGGAGCACACATGAGGACACACAAGGATATGTACAAGACGCTCCTGGAATATGGACGCACCAGGTTTAGTATTTTTTTTTTCCTGGTTTTTGCCCTCTAAACCTGGGTGCGTCTTATATTCCGGAGCGTCTTATACGGCGCGAAATACGGGTAATAGTGGTAACACTACAGTTTTACTCTTTAAGCATTAATAGTGGGGAAGGGATAGGCCCCTGGGCATAGGATTTTAACTGTTGTGCACAATAGTTTGGAATGTTATATCTGGCCTGTGGCTAGCAATGCCCCTCCCCACTAAGTGCTATTGTTATCTGTATTTATTTTGTTCAAGACTGTGATGAACCCCTTGTTGTTGTTCTGTTTAAAATGCTTTTTCTTCTTCAAAATAAAATAAAGAATCTTTAAAAAAAAAAACAGACAAACAAGTTTCACTTTTCTGTGATCATGCAAGTTTGTGAGTGATACGCAAGTGACGCAAATGCTGAGAATGCGGTATAGAGGGACTTACAAGTAGGGCATTCCCAGAGAGCCTGGTTACAGGATGACCAAGAGGTCTTGCCCTATCTCCCAGGGATAACCAACTAGAGCAGAGAAGGTGTGTGAGCACGAGCATCGACAAGTGAAACATAAAGAAAAGAAACCAGGTACTGCTGGGTTCGGAAGCAGGGATCTGCGGATCAAGCCATTTTAGGGGGGATTGTTATAATTTAAGTGGGACTCAGTTATTTGGACTGAGTTTTAGGTAAAAGGCGTGTTCGCAAAGTATACCTTTAAATAGAGTTTCTCGTGATGCAGGCAGAAGCATCTCAGTGTCTGCTTGAAGCAGATGATACAAGCAGATACTGAAAAGATGTTCCTAGTCCAAGGTCTTAGGCCTACACTGCCCCAGACAAATGGACTAAGGGAACAATCAACATAGGCCATATTTATAAAACATAACATTCCTGCAACTGGGACAAGGGGGCTCATAGAATATTAATTGAGTAGGTGTGTATCATGACATCACAAGGGATCTGAATCAATCGTAGATGGTTCAGATGATGACACAGTTAACTCTTTCCTGGTCAGTATTAAGGTTCATGATTTGCCAACGGAGGGCACTCTTACTTTCATGTTCTCTATCTACTGCCTGGAACCCTAATTACTTTCCTTTATTTATGTAATCTGATATAATGTATGCTGTATATATTAGATAGGCCTCAGGGCTTAGTTAGATGTGATAGCTAGATGTAACGTAGTATAGACAGAAGATAACAACTGGTCACCATCCACCAGGAATGGGACCAAGAGCTTGTAACGCAACAGACTTAAAACAGAAGAATCTGCTTTGCTAAGGTGTAACAAACTGTATCTGTATATCTGTTTACTGAATAAACTCCTAACTCTGAAGACGCCTGATGCTGTTTTCTGTGATGAGTCGAGTTTGCAGCTCTTACTAATGAGTTGCTGGTGCCGGAATAAAGGTGTGTTGCCAAGAGAAACATATACAGTAGTTTCTAACACTTTACAGCGCCACAGTTATTGTTCAGCGTTTTTTTCAGTGATCAGAAACAAAAAATTATGTCACTGCGGCGGGTGAGGGTTTGGCCGGGTGATCAGAAGCCCACAGGGGGCAGATTAGGGCCTGATCTGATAGGTAGGAGTGCTAGGGGGTGACAGGTGGTGACAGGAGGTGATTGATGGGTGTCTCAGGGTGTGATTAGAGGGGGGGAATAGATGCAATCAATGCACTGGGGAGGTGATTAGGGGTGGTCTGAGGGCGATCTGAGGGTGTGGGCGGGTGATTGGGTGCCCGCAAGGGGCAGATGAGGGTCTGATCTGATGGGTATGATGGGTAGCAGTGACAGGTGGTGACAGGGAGTGATTGATGGGTGATCAGTGGGTGATTAGAGGGGAGAACAGGTGTAAATAATGCACTGGGGAGGTGATCGGGGGGGGGGGGGGTCTGAGGGCGATTTGAGGGTGTGTTTGGGTGCCCGCAAGTGGCAATTTAGGGTCTGATCTGATGGGTAGCAGTGACAGGTGGTGAAAGGGGGTGACGAGGTGATTGATAGGTGATCAGGGTGTGCTTAGAGGGGAGAAGAGATGCAAGCAATGCACTGGCGAGGTGGTCAGGGGGATCTGAGGGCGATCTGAGGGTGTGGGCGGCTAATTGGGTGCCTGCAAAGGGCAGATTACAGTCTGATCTGATGGGTAGCAGTGACAGGTGGTTACAGGGGGTGATGGGGTGATTGATAGGTGATCAGTGGGTAATTAGAGGGGAGAACAGATGTAAACAATGCACTTGGGAGGTGATCTGAGGGTGGGTCTGCGGGTGATTTGAGGGTGTGGGCGGGTGATCAGGTGCCCGCAAGGGGCAGGTTAGAATCTGATCTGATGGGTGGCAGTGACAGGTGGTGAAAGGGGGGGATTGACAGGTGATTGACAGCTGATCAGTGGGTGATTACAGGGGAGAATAGATGTATACAGTACACAGGGGGGTCTGGTGGGAGTCTGGGGAGAATTTGAGGGTGTGTGTGTGTGTGGGGGGGGGGTGATCAGGAGCCCCCAGGGGCAGTTTAGGACCTAATCTAAAATATAGCATAGACAGATAGTGACAGGGGGTGATTGATGGGTGATTAGGGGGATGATTGGGTGCAAACAGTGGTCTTAAGGGGTGATCAGGGGGGGGGGGGGGGTCTGAGGGGTGCTGTGGGCGATCAGGGAGGCAGGGGGACAGGATCAGTGTGTGTGTGTGTGTGTTTACATACACAGCTGCCTCCTCCCCTGGTGGTCCCTCGATCACTGGGACCACCAGGGGAGGAGGCAGCCTGTATAATACACTTTGTATACATTACAGCCCCTGATGAGACGCGTAGGGAGGAGCCTTGAGAGGTGCGAGGAGAGGGATCTGTCTATGGCAGCGCGGCTTGCTTTTCTATGAACAGGCGGAGGCAGATGCATTGGGAGCGGTGTCCCGGGAACACCACTTGTCATAACGCTCTTTACCTCTGATGTTTGTAAGTGCAATACCAATATGCCTTTATTTTATTAAACTGTACTTCACTATATACTACTCATTTGAGTCCTAGTGGTTGGATCTGACTGAGGTCTGTAGTGGACCCCCTTCTAAGGATACAGCTGATTGCTGAACTTGTAGTGACCCCCCTTGAGCGCTTATACATACCTTTGGTTATAGAGGTTAACTGGGTTAGTGCAGGCTGTTTGGGGGTGTGCCTTACACTCACTTGGTGCCTGTAAACGTGGTGTGGAATTCACCTTGGTGTATAGCGATTGCCGGTGACAGGAAAGTCTGAGTTTACAGTACTACCCCATGGAACTCTGTTTTGTTTTTTAAGTGTGAACACAGTGGCTGTGGATGAGCTGTCCTGGAAGATTACCTGGAAGTTTTCTACATCCTATGGGACTGTGAGATTGTAGCGCGATCATATCTTATCTATTTATCTCTTGAAGTTTAAGTGACTTTTTATTATTGCGCTCCACTTATTGAGATTGTACTTTATGTCCTAAGCGCAGTTTTATTATCTTTTTCATTATTATACACCTTTGCAGGGGGAGATTGGGGTGTTTACAACCCGCCGGCGCTGCTAAATGGCTGGCTGGTTGACGTTGCATCATGTTCCAGCCTCCTTCTGCCTAACCGAAATGTGTTAAAGCGGTATCGTCACCATAAAAATCAAATTTCAACAGCAACTGGTCTGAGTGTATTAAGTGATAAAGATACTAATCCTGCATTCAAAACTTTCAAAACTTTTTCTGCTGTTATGATTTGGAGTTATCACATACTTAAGGAACACTGGCCCTTTAGTAGTCGTGCCAAAGAATTGCATGCTGGGGGTTCTTTTTATCTATAATCTATTCCTCCTCTTCCCTTTATTTCCCTGATAGCTTCTTATCTGAAACCTAATCCCCTACTCACTTGTGTTTACAAGCAAGGCTGAGGCGACTCAGCGATTGGAGGAGACAGGAAAAAAAGTAAAGGGCAGAAATGACATCACGAGTTAGCCTTAACTGTGGGCAAAAGACATGGCCCCCACCAGGAACAGAATTCTCGTAATTTACTATATAACATTCACTGAAATCAAAACGTGGACAGTATAATACATGTGTTATGTAAGTAGATCAAGTATTTATCTACTTATATATGTTATTTTTCCCCTGGCATAGTATGGCTGATCCTACTGCTTTAAATTCCAGTCTGCAACCCAGCCAGACTGCGGAGTTCCATCCTGCCAGACGTTCGTACCTACCATGCTGTTAAGTTTCAGAATGCTGTCTAGCCATATAAGATAAATATTCAGATATGTTTAAATATAATTTTTAAAAATATGTAATTATTATTTACTTTATCAAGAAAAGTAACCTAGGGGTATGCATACCACATGTTGAGAATGTAGGTACTAGAGGACTTCTGCTGGGTTTCCATAGTTAATACTTTTGATGACAGCTGAGGAAGTGAGGAAGTTGTCCCCCAAAAAACCACTTGCTGACATGTTTTGGACGTTCCTTGTCCTTAACCTCCTGAGCGTTACGCCGCTCAGGAGGTTTTGTTACTTTTTGCCCGATTTTTAAATAAAAGTGCTGAATGGCTATAAACCCTCTAGCTAGCACTAGGCTAGCTAGAAGAAGTCTCCAGCACCCTCCGATCCCCGCCTCTCCCCCGTTTATACATTACCCAGCCTGGATCCAGCGATCGGCAAAGCCTCCCCGGACAGCTCCAGTCTTCACTATGGGGAGGATCGCAGATGACGTCATGTCATCGCCAACATCATGATGTCATGCGCAAACCCGATCCTCCCTATAGAGAGACTGGAGCTGTGCCGGGAGGCTGCGCGATTGCTGGTTTCAGGGGGGTAATGTATAAACGGGGGGATCGGCAAGGATCCAGGGATGCTGGACACTCTTACTAGCTAGCCTAGTGCTAGCCTAGTGCTATATAGAGGATTTACAGCCATTTGGCACATTTATTTATTTATGGGGGACTCCTGGGGGACTGCGACACAGTGTCGGGCATACCGCTAAGGAGGTTAATCATAGCAGGCATTGTCGGTGGGATTGAGGTCTAGAGCGGAATATCACTTACTGAGGATTATTATATTGGAGTAAAAACTTTTGATTTAACCAACATGTCCTTAACAATATATTTATAGGGCTGTAGAATGCAGGTACTAAAAAAGAAAGGAAGAATAGGAAGAATAGAGCAAAGTATGCACTGCCAATGTTCTGCTGGTTGCTGCTGGTTCCATTTTAGAAGTAATTCCCAGTGACTCCGTAAATGTTTTAGCAAGGTCAATAAACAGTAAATTGAAAGGTTGGCATCTCTCCCACCCAAGTCAAATAAAATGCCCCTTTCTTCTAATGGTTGTAAAAATATTCCACTTTTTATAGCACAGTGCTCGGGCCTGAGCCCACTAACGCAGTTGTGTTTGCTTTTTAGCAAAACATCAATGTTACAGATGCTGAAAAGCGGACACAACTGCATCAGTGGGCTCAGGCCCTAACAAAAGTAAGAACTGGCAGTAATTAGACAAAGTCAGTAAAACTAGCAAAAACTGGTGATGGGATGTCAACAGGAGCAGGAAAATAATAAGAGGTCAGGTCACAGCTGGAAAAAGACATAACAGAATGCATGCTTCAGAGCGGACCACTATGTGCTGCCAGTAGGTGGTCATATAGACATTTGTACATGTATTTTAGTGTAGAATATGCATGTTTAAACTTTGAGCGTGGGCATTAGCAGGACCAACCAATGTGGTCTAGTCACTCCCTAAAGTACCAAAAGATGAAGGAAAACCAACACAAAATCCTCATGGTGTAGAGCAAGCAGTTATTCAATGAAACACAATCTACTTAACCCTCCTGGCGGTCAATTAAAACCGCCAGGGGGCAGCGCAGCATTATTTTTTTATTTTTTTAAATCATGTAGCTAGCCTAGCGCTAGCTACATGACAGCCGCTGTGCAGCGGCATTCCCCCACCCTCTTCGATCGCCTCCGGCGATCAACCCCGGCCGGAAATCCCATTCTGAACAGGATTTCCATTAGGGCTTCCCCCGTCATGGCGACGGGCGGGATGACGTCATCGACGTCATGACGTCAAAGGGAGTCTCGATCCACCCCTCAGCGCTGCCTGGCACTGATTGGCCAGGCAGCGTATGGGGTCTTGGGGGGCGGCACGCCGCGGAAGGTTGCGGCGGCGATGGGGCAGTACACGCAGCTAGCAAAGTGCTAGGTGCATGTACCAAAACAAAATATTATGCAAATAGGCCCAGCAGGGCCTGAGAAATCCTCCTGCATGGCATAGCTTGAGCTCAGCTCGGGCTTACCGCCAGGAAGGTTAAAGTGGATCCAAGATAAACTTTTACTCATTGCATAATTGTGTATCTTTCATATAGTTTATAGGACATTCCTCAAGCCAAATACTTTTTTGTTTTGTTTTAATCCTCTAATTCCCTATAAACTAAACAAGCCTCACCCACAGTTTTTTCAGAGAGCCTTGGCACTGTAGCAAGGGCTTATGGGAGATCAGTCTGGGCAGGAGGAGGAGGAGGTTACTAGCCAGAGATTTCAGAGGCAGAGGGGAGGAGGAGAGAGAATTTGTCACAGGCAGAGAGCTAGAGATGCTATCAGCTTTGCCTGTATATAATGTTTACAAACAACATGGCTGCTCTCATTGTATCACAGGAAGAAACAGGGGCGTTTCTAGGGTCCTTGGAGATCGGGGGCACCTGTGGGCACCAGGCGGGGAGGTATATGCCGCTGCAAAAAATGGGCGTGGCCATGCGGTGAGTGGGCGTGGCCATGGGTGGGGCCAAATGTACATGAACTTAGCAGTGGTGTAAGCTACAGATAACGGGCCTGCCCATCGAAATATTGGATGGAGCCCCCTGTCCTTTATTTGGATAATTTACAATCAGTATAGGCACATACAATTTTGATTGGTCAATCACTGACCCCCAATTTTACCACCCCCGTGCAGTAAGTGGGCCAACAGACAATGAATTTTATGAACAGAGCTAAAATTGGCTAATCAAAATTGTATGTGTGTACCAGGCTTTACAGCTAATACTGTACATACTGAAAGTAGCAGGGATCAGCATACAATATAGCTGGTTTACAATCAGTAAAGGCACAGAGTAACACCTTACACTGTACACACTGGAGGTAAATCCGCACACAGTGCAGGCACCAGAGAACAGCGTATACTGTACATACTGTAGGCAGCAGAATTCAGCACACTGCAGCTAGCGTGCCAAAAATATGAGGATCACGTTGTGCGGCGTGCTTATCGTGCCGCACCGAAAAATGGGTGGGCCATGGACCAGAATATAGGTGTGGTAACGGCCGGGTGGAGACAAATTTACATGAACCTAGCAATGGTGGGACATTAGATTATGACAGTGGTGGCGAACCTTTTGGAGGCCGAGTGCCCAAACTGCAATCCAAAAGTCACTTATCTATCGCAAAGTGGCAACCGCAATTTAAACTAAATACTGTACAAACGTTTTAACTCATACATGAACATTATGGAAAATCCAAGTTGAAAATAAACGGTGAAGATAAACAATTTCATCCATCCTACTCCTGAAAAATGTATTCATTTTTTTAGAACCTCCCAGTTTTATTTTCTGTTTTAAAAAGCTAAAAAAGTAGGTTTAATGCTATTGTCTCATATGATAAGGATTCAGCTTTTCCCATAGTCTCGCATTTAGCAATCATGTGACCCCCAACAAGACAAATTCAGCAATCATGAGGCCCCCAACAAATCATGAGGCCCCCAACAAGACAAATTCAGCAATCTTGAGGCCCCCAACAAATCATAAGGCTCCCAACAAGACAAATTCAGCAGTCATGAGGCACATAAATAGACAGCATTTCACATAAATAGGCAGAATGCCCCCTTAATATGGTAGCCCCCCAAGTTAGGTAGTGAGTGACAGGGACCCCCAGGTTAGCTAGTGAGTGACAGGCGCCTCCAGTTAGGTAGTGAGTGACAGGGACCCCGATAGTGACAGGGAGCCCCTTTAGGGAGTGAGTGAGTGCCAGGGAGCACCTTTAGGGAGTGAGTGAGTGCCAGGGAGCCCCTTTAGGCAGTGAGTGAGTGCCAGGGAGCCCCTTTAGGCAGTGAGTGAGTGCCAGGGAGCCCCTTTAGGCAGTGAGTGCCAGGGAGCCCCTTTAGGCAGTGAGTGAGTGCCAGGGAGCCCTTTTAGGTAGTGAGTGAGTGCCAGGGAGCCCCTTCAGGCAGTGAGTGAGTGCCAGGGAGCCCCTTCAGGCAGTGAGTGAGTGCCAGGGAGCCCCTTCAGGCAGTGAGTGACAGGGAGCCCCTTTAGAGAGTGAGTGAGTGCCAGGGAGCACCTTTAGGGAGTGAGTGAGTGCCAGGGAGCTCCTTTAGGCAGTGAGTGAGTGCCAGGGAGCCCCTTTAGGCAGTGAGTGCCAGGGAGCCCCTTTAGGCAGTGAGTGAGTGCCAGGGAGCCCCTTTAGGCAGTGAGTGAGTGCCAGGGAGCCCCTTTAGGCAGTGAGTGAGTGCCAGGGAGCCCCTTTAGGCAGTGAGTGAGTGCCAGGGAGCCCCTTTAGGCAGTGAGTGAGTGCCAGGGAGCCCCTTCAGGCAGTGAGTGAGTGCCAGGGAGCCCCTTCAGGCAGTGAGTGAGTGCCAGGGAGCCCCTTCAGGCAGTGAGTGAGTGACAGGGAGCCCTTTAGGTAGTGAGTGAGTGCCAGGGAGCCCCTTCAGGCAGTGAGTGAGTGCCAGGGAGCCCCTTCAGGCAGTGAGTGAGTGCCAGGGAGCCCCTTCAGGCAGTCAGTGAGTGCCAATGAGCCCCTTTAGGCAGTGAGTGAGTGCCAGGGAGCCCCTTTAGGGAGTGAGTGAGTGCCAGGGGGAGCCCCTTTAGGGAGTGAGTGAGTGCCAGGGAGCCCCTTTAGGGAGTGAGTGAGTGCCAGGGAGCCCCTTTAGGGAGTGAGTGAGTGCCAAGGGAAGCCCCTTTAGGGAGTGAGTGCCAGGGAGCCCCTTTAGGGAGTGAGTGAGTGCCAGGGAGCCCCTTTAGGGAGTGAGTGAGTGCCAGGGGGAGCCCCTTTAGGGAGTGAGTGAGTGCCAGGGAGCCCCTTTAGGGAGTGAGTGAGTGCCAGGGGGAGCCCCTTTAGGGAGTGAGTGAGTGCCAGGGAGCCCCTTTAGGGAGTGAGTGAGTGCCAGGGAGGCCCTTTAGGGAGTGAGTGAGTGCCAGGGAGCCCCTTTAGGGAGTGAGTGCCAGGGAGGCCCTTTAGGGAGTTTTGAGTGCCAGGGAGGCCCCCCTGCCGCCGCCGCTCCCCCCACCCCCCTTACCTTGTAGCAGACCTCAGGATCAGCGGCGACCCGACCAGTAAGAGCGGGCGCTGGACGCACCCGCTCGATATGCGGAAGTGATGTCACTTCCGCATATCAGTGCGGGCGCTGGGTCCTAGCGCCCGCACGATTGGTCGCCGGCTCGCCGCCTGATCCTGAGGTCTGAGTGACGCGGCGGCGGCTGGAGGGAGCCGCTGCTACAGGGGGCGACCGGGCGGAGATCCGTGGCACCCCAGGACAGATTGGGGGCACGTGCCCCCCCAAAATAGGGCTAGCGACGCCCCTGGGAAGAAATAATCATATTCTGTTGAAGCTGTTCGCAGCTAGATTTGCTGTGTAAACTATCTAAACTTTAGATAAGATATATAGACAAGTTACTTGTTATAGTTAGTTTTTCATCTCGGATCTGCTTTAATATGAAAAAAAGATGCATCACTTACAAGGCTGGACCCATGTGCATAGATCCTGTAAAACAGCAGATAAGCATGTGAGATACAGTAAAGTCCCTGTTATCCAGCACAGACGGGGATTGCCTAATGGTGGATAAATATTTATTTCTGGTTGCTCGAGAAGTCAAGCAACCGGGGACCTCCACTTAACACTAATCCCAGAGTAGAGTGAATGTAGAGCAGTGTGCAGTGAGAACGACTTACAAGAGCTCCGGGAGCTGGTCCACTTCCTGCAGTTCCTAGCTGCTTTGCTGCATCCTCTATGTATACATCCTGATACGTCAAGTAACCTAATAGGGTTAAGTGACATATCAGGAGCTGTACAAGGATGCAGCAAAGCAGCCAGTAGCTGCAGAAGTGAAGAAGACGGTGCTCAGAGCTCTTGTAAGCAATCTCTGCTGCACAATGCTCTGCATAATCATAGTGGAACACCATCATTCTGTCCCCCCATGTACTGCCAGTTAGTTGACACTACAGTACAGTTGGTAGAGCTTCAGACAAACGAATGCACACACACATACACACACACTCTGCACCTTCTGTACTGATATTATTTACAGGCCTTATCAAGTGCCATATTTATTGTATATTACAGAATTTAGTTCTTGTAACGGTCTGCTCAGCTGTCCGTACGGGCAGACAGCTGTTTGTCCATTCCTTAAGTCGGAGGGCTGCAGATCTCTGGAAAAAAGACCTGCCTGTGCTTTGCAAGTTTCAGACCTGCTCTGCTGCTGGGCAGTTTGCATACACTTGTCATGCAAATGGCCTAGCTGCCTCCTTTGAAGGCTTGCAGTATAAATACCATATGTTCCAAGAGTCCTTTGCTGCTCATAGAGGTTTGTTCCCGCTGGACTCACCTGGAGTGTCAGCCACTGCTATCTTAGTATAGTTAATTCTTGGGGAGTGCTCCTTGCATTCCTAGTTAGTGCACTCAGTTTGTGTATAATTTGTACTGCCTATTCTGTCCTGTCTTGTCTGTTGCGATTGCGCTGTCGCCAGCGGCGGTTGATAGCGAATCGCTCTGTCTTGTTTGGATCGCACTAGCCTCTAGCGGTAGCGGCTGTGGATCCTTCTGATTTGAGTTCCTGGAGTGTAAGCAGGAGCAGCGGTTGCTACCGGCTACCTCATCTGTCTGTCGTGTTTGGATCGCACTGGCCCCTAGCGGTAGCGGCTGTGGATCCTTCTGATCTGCTATCCTGTTCCTGTACCTGGATCGCACTCGCTCTGGCGGAAAGAGCAGTGGATCTTTCCTATCCTGTTTCCCGTCCGTTTGTCTGTCTTATCTGATACGAACACTTGCTGTAGGCTCGGTGAGGTAACCGTTAAACAAGCGCTCACGTCCTCTGTTTTTTGTTTGTCTGTCGGTGGTTAGTTAGGTGTGCTTATCTCTGTTGCACTTAACGTGCGGAGATCGCGCTGTAAACGCGTTCGCTGTTGCGAATGAGTGCGGTGTTTGCGTTTAGCTAGCGTTTGTTATTTTCTTTATCCTCTGAGTGTGGTTTGCTGTTCCTTTGCACCTCTCGTGCTCTGTCCTGCTCAGTCTGGTGTCACTATTTGGCAATCGCCATTCTTGCGATTGCATTCCCACTTTGTTTCCGCCGTTGTGTGTTCACTGTCGCTGGGTGGCGACTAGTTTGGTGGACACACATTGATTCTGTCTCTATGCTCTCTCTCTTTGGAGGCTATCTTGCCTTGCGTTGCTACATTTCGTACAATTTCCATCTGGCATTTGTGGCAGCGCAGAGGGTTTATTCCTCTGTACTCCACAGCTCCATCTGCCGGTGGGAATTCCCCTCTACTGGTGCTTGCACCAAAAGCTGAGTTCTAGTATCTTGACACGCTTGTGGAGGACTTCCGCAGTGTCAGCGCACATCTTGTGCGCTGACCACGGAGATATCCCACAATCATTACAGTTCTATTTTAAAATACAAGTATTAGAATCAAAATCATTTATTTTTTTGCCAAACAAACAGGGGTTGTACCTGGAATTGGTTTTGGTCATACAAGTTCTGGAAGGATGGGGGGGGGGGGGGGGGGATAATGTCCGAAAGTCAAGAGCCAAAGCTGCCATACTACGGTGCCACCAGTTGCACTTGTCAATCATCTGTCATCCCTAAGGAGACATGGGGGAGGTGGACAGAGGGAGTTGAAGGCTCAGCAGTGATGACCCAGTTCTTCATAGAAATGTGTGGTGATGGATGACGCTACTAGGGATCCCGGTTGCTGACATCTGGCAGTGCAGGCAAAGGTGTTCCAGCTCAAAAGGTGCAGTAGTCACAGGCATGTGCACAGGGGGTGCTCTGGGTGCCCAGGCACCCCCCATTTAAAAATCTTCAAAAAAGGCCCCTCTCGCTGCACAAAATAAGCTCTGCCCCCGGTCGCGATAAGCCCCACCCATCTGTGGGAAGCTCCGCCCCGCCTGGGACACTTTCAAGTGAAGAGGCCCAGACAGGAATCCTAGTGTGGCATACTGACCTCTCCCTCCACCTAGGACCCATACTGACCTCTACCTCCCCCAGCACCCATAGTGATCTCTCCCTCCACCTAGTACCCAGTGACCACTCCCTCCCCTAGCACTCACAGTGACCTCTCCCTCCACCTAGGACCCATACTGACCTCTCCCTACCCAGTACCCACAGTGACATTTCCCTTCACCTAGCACCCACAGTGACCTCTCCCTCCACCTAGCACCCACAGTGACCTCTCTCTTACCCAGCACCCACAGTGACCTCTCCCTCCACCTAGCACCCACAGTGACCTCTCCCTCCACCTGGGACCCATAGTGACCTCTCCCTCCCCAGCATCCACATTGACCACTCCCTCCCCTAGCACTCACAGTGACCTCTCCCTCCACCTAGGACCCATACTGACCTCTCCCTACCCAGTACCCACAGTGACATCTCCCTTCACCTAGCACCCACAGTGACCTCTCCCTCCACCTAGCACCCACAGTGACCTCTCTCTTACCCAGCACCCACAGTGACCTCTCCCTCCACCTAGCACCCACAGTGACCTCTCCCTCCACCTGGGACCCATAGTGACCTCTCCCTCCCCAGCACCCACATTGACCTCTCCCTCCACCTAGCACCCACAGTGACCTCTCCCTCCACCTAGCACCCACAGTGACCTCTCCCTCCACTTAGCACCCACAGTGACCTCTCTCTTACCCAGCACCCACAGTGACCTCTCCCTCCACCTAGCACCCACAGTGACCTCTCCCTCCACCTGGGATCCATAGTGACCTCTCCCTCCCCAGCACCCACAGTGACCTCTCCCTCCCCCAGCACCCACAGTGACTTCTCCCTCCACCTAGCACCCACAGTGATCTCTCCCTCCACCTAGGACCTATAGTGACCGCTCCCTCCCCCAGCACCCACAGTGACCTCTCCCTCCATCTAGCACCCACAGTGACCTCTCCCTCCCCAGCTCTAGCAGTGATCCTGCCTACCACAGCACCCACACTGACCTATCCCTCCCCCAGCACCCACAGTGATTTTTCCCTCCTCCAGTGGCTACCCTCCTGTCCCCTGCAGCACCCACAGGGACCTCCCATCCCAAAAGCAGCACCTACAGTGACCTCTCCCATTGCCAGCACTCACAGTGGCTTCTTCCAACACCCAGCATCCACTCCCTCCTCCAGTAACCACACTGACTTCTCCCAGCACCCACAGTGGCCTACCCTTCCCCCAGCACCCACACTGACCTCTACCTCCCTTAGCAGCAACTATGCCATTCATAGCAGCACCCATAGTGACCTCCCACCCCCAAAGGACCCACAGTGACCTCCCTTTCCTCCAGCACCCATACTGACCTCTACTTTCCACAGCACCCACAGTTACTTCTCCCCTAGCACCCACAGTGACCTACCCTTCCCCCATCAACCACACTGACCTCGACCTCCCCTAGCAGCAACTATGCCATTCATAGCAGTACCCACAGTGACCTCCCACCCCCTGCATCCACAGCAATCCCACCAATATTCAGCACCCACATTACACTCAACCAGTAACCCCCACTATAGCAAGCACCCAGTACTTGCACCAAGCACCCTGCACCCAATATTCACATCCGGCCTCAATATGGCACTTAGTACTTGCATCAAACAGCCACATGACACCCAATACCTGCACCCCTTCACCCTATAACTGGCACCCAGTACTCACACCTACATGGCACAGTACTTGCACCCAGCTCTGACATGTCACTTACTACTCACACCTGCACACAGCCTCCACATGGCACCCACTCACATAACCAGTACTAGCACCCGAAGTACCTGCACTCAGAACCCACGTGACACACAACATCCACCCAGAGCTTCCACCCAGTGCAGGCATGGCACCAAGTATTTGCACCTATGTGATACCCAGTACCTGCACCCAACACCCACATGTTTCATCTGCAGTAGTTCCAGTTGCACTAAGCCTCCACTTGATGCCCAGCACCCACACCAAGCACTCACATATGACATCCAGTACATGCACCCGTAACTCACAAGGGACTGAGTACCTGCAATCAACACCTACATGATGGTTGATCAGAATCAGAATCATTTATTTCGCCAAGTACAACGTGAGTTGAACCCGGAATTGTTTTTGGCACAACAGGGTCGGTGGTGGTACAGTACATAAATTGAACAGGCAGCATACAGTAGGTACACAGTAAATACATATAGCGCATACATATATACAGCGATACATACAGTAGGTACAATGCATAATTACAGAGTGAAGCAAAGCATAGGTAGAGAACCCATAGGAATGGACCCAAAGAGAAGGACCAGGGGGGATCTGCTGCAGTCTATGGCACTCAAAACGCTTCTGCAGCGATACTTTGATCAGATGCCCCTGGTCCATCCTGGGGGAGAGAGAGAGAGAAGGTAAAGATATACAGATACATACAGTACAGTGCATACAGTGAAAGCAGTGAAAAGTGAAAGAGAGCTCCCTTGGACATAAGGTGACCTGGCTGGTTAGTACCCGAATGGACAGGCTAAGACCCATGGCTGCTGCAGAGAAAAGAAAGAGTCCTCCTATGGCTGCAGCGGTGTCTTGGCTGGCCAGCTGACTAGCCTGGCTACTCAAGGGCATCGAAGTTCGTACCTTTTCCTCCGGCTTGTGGCCTAGTACGTTGTGGGCGCTCGGAGCTCTTAGGCTCACACAGATGGTGGCTGCAGGATCAGGCATGGCAGAGACTGGCTCTCACCTACTTGCTGAGTGGAGAGGACAGCATAGCTGGAGAGGCAGTGGAGCACCGGCCTGCTGTGGCCACAGTGATGTAGCGACCCTGACCCAGCGGGGGAAGCAGCGGCAGTCAGACCTCACCTAGCTGTGGGGTGGGTGGCCCGCTCACAATCCGCGGCATCTGTCCTCCCTGGCAGCAGCATCACAGTCCACGTGGATGCGGGGGGCCTCAGCGGCGTCTGGTCTCCTTGTCGGCAGCCTAGCCCAGTGCCGATATGCGTCCTGTGCAGCGCTGCCATGGTGGGCTCCACACAGGTGGCGATGCCAGAGGACCAGCAGCGGCAGCTCGGCTGGCTTGGTGTCCTGCTCCCTCTTGGCTGTAGAGGCGGCGCTCCTGGCCGGCTCGGTGTCCCGCTCCCTCATGGCTGCAGAGGCGACGCTCCCGGCTGGCTCGGTGTCCCGCTCCCTCACGGCTGCTTCCGGCTTCCCCACATCCGCAGCAGTTGACTCCTGGGATCCACATCACAAGCACGTGGGTCCCAAACAGCCGATGGACCACTTGGCCGGCAAAGGCCGGGATGCAGAGCGAGACCTGTGCGCCCCTGCCCTCCGCATACTACCCGCAGGAAGAGGAGCTCGGAGGAGCTCGGAGCCGGAGGAGGCCGAAATCATTGTAAAAAAAAAGAAAGAAGGCCGGAGCCCTGTGGCCGCGGTGACCGAACCTGGCACCATCTTAGATCTTGGCAAGATACACACCCATACAGCCAGAATCCACGACACCCTGTGCCAGCACCCAGAACCCACATGGCACCCATCATCTGCATTCAGCAGCATGACAATCAATACCCCCCTTGCCAGAAACGAGGAAGGGGGAGGCATGCGGAGGAAGGCATTGACAGGCCCCTTTTTTAAATTTGAGCACCCTCCTCTTAAGGACCCTCTGCACGGCCCTGGCAGTAGTGTTAATTTCTGTGGTGGGTCCTGACTCCTGGGCAGCATTCAGCAGGGCTGGTCGAGATAATCTGGCTGTTACAGAAGCATGTGGCTGCCAGGGCCCTTACTTCTGGATTAGCGACTGGCATCATGGAGGGACTACACCAGAGGTGTCCCTGCTGCGGTGGAGCAGCAGCTGATGGGTGGATGGAGCCGGCATGAATATGTCACTGTGATTGTATACATTACAAAACATGAGCCAGTACCAGCCTACACTTCTACACACAGTGACGGCTAATGCTATCAGCACTCTTCAGTAGAGGGATGATTATGAGTATACAGTAGGAAGTCCCTTTACATCTCTAACAATTGAGGAAATAGTTGAATAACACAGGGGTTAGGGCACACTGTGCCTAGTTTACTATTAGTATGAGCAAAGTGAAGTAGTTCATAATAAGGTTGACATGCCTGTATCTTAAAAAAAAAGTGCAAAATAAATAAGGAAGTATACTGCAATTAAAGCACATTTAAATATAAGTCTCTTAACAATTTAAAGACATCCTGATGCTATTTACACAACTCTTAGTGGGGAGTAGTGCACACTGTTCTGTATCCTATATCACTGCTCTCTAGGAATATCATATATTTTATACAATCCAAAAAAGGTGCAAAATGAATAAGGAAGTATACTGCAATTAAAGCGTGCATTCAAGTATCTACTATGTACACAACTCTTAGTGCAGAGTAGTGCACACTGATCTGTATCATCTATCACTCCTCTATAGGGATATAATGGGGTTGATTCACTATAACAGCCTTATCAGAGTTAACATGCCTTATCAGAGTTAACATGCCTTATCAGAGTAGCATAGCTAGCACTACACACATACTGTATGCCTGCTAATTGGCAATGACAAGAGCTCCACTCGTCCTGCCCTGAGCCCCTGCGGGTCCAATAACTTTAAAGGACATTATCCCCGCACTTTGATTGGCCCAATAGGCTGCCTTTCAAGTTTCCTTTCAAGTGACAGGCAGCCTATTTGGCCAATTAAAGTGTGGGTTTGTAGCACTCACTATGCTACTCTGATAAGGCACGTTATCTCTGATAAGGTGTGTTAACTCTGATAAGGCATGCTATTTGTTATAGTGAATCAACCGCAACTTATTTTATACAATCCTGTTGACACCACTGGTGATGAAATGCAGCGCTGTAAAAACAAGCACCTGGGCACAATTCAAAGTGATGGATGGATGCTTCTCTTTTTCTTATAATAAACAGATTGGAACTAGCTTGCACTCCACTGTACCCAGGAGCAGTGCCAAGCAGTGTTATATGTACAAGGGAACTTAAAATATCTATTATTAAACAGAAAACAAATGTACAGTAATGACTTAAATAGCCAGATACAGATATTTTCAATGACTCTTCCTTGAACTTTCAAATGTTTTCTGTAAAAGTAGACCTGTTAACTATCCTTGAACATACTATACCTGCTGTGCAGATATCAGCATGCATCCCTTCTAATAATTTTCCCAACAGAGGAAATACTGGCATAGTGTTCACAAAGAAAATATGTCTGTAAACAAAATTACAGTGGCCACCATTTTTCCATCTCCTAGGTCTTCAAGGACTTAGATTTCCCAATAGACTTATATTTCCACTATTAGTATCTGTATGCTCTGTAAAGAAGAATAATGTTGCTTGTTAAAGCAGAATTTTGCACTTCATAAGCAAGGAGCTAAAAGTAGCTTCACACAGCAGTCACTAAAATGATTCAGCATCAAGCCTAAGAACCAAGTGTTAGATTTCACAAGATCTGAAAACACATTTTCTTGCAAAGACAATAACAATAATACAAATGCACATTACCTTTAAAGAGTACGGAAAATGGAACTTTGCTAACATTGCTTGTTATTTAGATTATTCATTTATACATTATAAAGTCAAGGTTTGCCCTTTGTAATATCTCTCCTCTTCCAGATTTAGTCTTAAATTTATCCCGGGTGGCAACAACTTTACTGCTGGCATTACTGCAGAATGTTTGCCGTGTGTTCCGATGTGAGCAGAAACAACACCCGGGTCCATATGCAATTCACTTTTTCTCCTGAGTTTTCTCCTAGGAGATAATTTTTCATCTTGCATTTCAAATAACTTTTCAGCATTTTGCAATTGAAAAAGTACCCAAAATATTTGAAAAATTACTATAAAAATTATTCTGAGTATGTTCTTGCTGGCAGTGATTTAAAATGCAGTTGTGAAAATATCACCTAGGAGAAAACTCAGGTGAAAAAGTAAATTGCATATGGCCCCTGGGCCCATATGCAATTCACTTTTTCACCTGAGTTTTCTCCAAGGTGAAATTTTTAAACTTGTCAATAAAATGCTTTTTAAACCACCAGCAAGAAAACAAATACTTAAAATAATTTTGATAGTACTTTTTCACCTACTTTTTGGTACTTTTTCCATTGAAAAGTGCTAAAAAGTTATTATAAATCAAAGATGAAATTGTATCTTCTAGGAGAAAACTTAGGAGAAAAAGTGAATTGCATATGGGAACTGGTCTCACAGAGTGGTCTGGGGCAGGAGGCTGCATAACTAAATAGCATAGGCTGATCATCACTGGGAGAGCGGGGCTATATATCAATATACCACAATATATACACATAGGAAGTGTTTATGAAGCTGAAACTAGGACCATTGAAGGACTTCTGAGGTAAATCAGGATAGTAAGGAGGTAACTTAGCTGTGTAGGTAATGCAATGGAGATCAGGACTGTGTCTCCCGTTCTCCCCTGCACTACATAGTTTAGCTATAAATCCCTCCTTCATAATAGGTTTTACTTACAAATCTATTACAGTTTTAGCCACTAACACCCGTTCATACTTGGGAATGCAAAATCACGATTGCAATCGCCCGGTGATTGCAATATCGATTTTGCATTGTGCTATCCTGAGATTTTTTTGGCGATTGTGTTAAACAAACAATCCACAAGTGAATGAGAATCACGACACAAATGCTGGGAAAATGCAGCATGTTCTCTTGTTCATCGCATATATCATCATTACCTGTTGGTATTTATATGAGATTGCACTATTTTTTATTTCAATTTTTTTTAACCAAGGTAGCAGTGTTAGATTACTTTTACCAACAACCTAACATTAGCCATATAATAACAGATTGCCTACTCATCCGAAATAGTAGATAGTTTCATTACAGCACTATTCAATTTAACCGTTTAATCATGATACAGTTAGGATAAAAGTAGCATTTATTATATTTTTTCAGCTATATTTAAGCACCATGAGAATTTTCCCTTATCTATAGGGATGTAGGCCTTTAATTCTGTGAAATTGATCCAACAGAAGTAAGTGTATTTCCTCATAAAGGAGGAATTGTTATGGAAGCCCATTTAATGTCATCATGTAACTGTTTCCACAGAAAATCATTCAACACATTTTATTTTCAGGTTCTCTCACTTCTATCAGCTATCTATTTGAGTGTTTTCAGATATGATTGTGAAGGCTAACATTATATACAGACAGCCTCAGCAGCTAACTGTTACATAGACATCCTCCTAAAAGACAGAAGGTGGTTGGTCTATAATAATTCTGGGTCTATAATTATTATTATTATTACTTATTGAATTTATAAAGCGCCAACATATTACGCAGCGCTGTGTTCATGTGGTGAGAGAAAAAAAGTAACAGATTGGGAAAAAAATAAGGATTTCTTTGGGTTCTTTTTTTCCTTTTTAGTTTGTGTACAATTTTTCAGTTTACTCTCATTTATTAAAATAAACTGTTCCAGAGTAGATAAAAACCACACATTCTCAAAAGTAGCAGTGTATGTGTGTGTGTGTGTGGGGGGGGGGGGGGGGAGATAAACCAATACATTGTCAAGTTAAATAATAGAAGATACAGTAGATCAAGAAATGATTGATGCTCAAACAAGTAGTTCATATTGTCATCAACAAAGAGCCTGTGGGTAATCATCTTTACTACTGACAGACAAGGGAAAAAAGCACCAACTACCATTACCAATAAACACACTCACTAACAATGTCATAGGCTAAAAATTATAATATATATATATATATATATATATATATATATATATATATATATATATATATATATATATATATATATATATATATATATATATATATACACACAGAGGGAGAAAACGCTTGCTTGGCAGGTACAAAAAAAATGATTTCCCACAATGCAACAAGGTTCACAAACAGGAAACTGCCATGACCTTGGTCATGGCATCACACTGTGGGAGGGGTTTCACCACAATATCAGCTGTACAGACACAGGATAATCTATTTGGGAAAAGGTAAACATTTCTTGTGACAAAGGGGGTATCAGCTACTGACTTGCTATAAAGTTCAATCTAAGGTTAACGTTCTTATTTAAAGGGATACTGTAGGGGGGTCGGGGGAAAATGAGCTGAACTTACCCGGGGCTTCTAATGGTCCCCCACAGACATCCTGTGTTGGCGCAGCCACTCACCGATGCTCCGGCCCCGCCTCCGGTTCACTTCTGGAATTTCTGACTTTAAAGTCAGAAAACCACTGCGCCTGCGTTGCCGTGTCCTCGCTCCCGCTGATGTCACCAGGAGTGTACTGCGCAGACACAGACCATACTGGGCCTGCGCTTTGCGCTCTTGATGACATCAGCGGGATCGAGGACACGGCAACGCAGGCACAGTGGTTTTCTGACTTTAAAGTCAGGAATTCCAGAAGTGAACCGGAGACGGGTCCGGAGCATCGGTGAGCGGCTGCGCAGGAACAGGATGTCTGCGGGGGACCATTAGAAGCCCCGGGTAAGTTCAGCTCATTTTCCCCCGACCCCCCTACAGTATCCCTTTAAAGAACATGAAAATTTTGTTACTGGAACATTGTATGGTTATATTTTATGTTAAAACAAAAGCTAGTCTATTTGTGCTTTCTGTACTACTTTCTCCTTGTACTATAAACAAGTGCCATCCTATACAGTGATGCCAATTCAAATTGCCCCAGTTTATATTGCTTCCTATGTAATTTCCCTCCACAATTTTCTCCCCATTTATAGTGCCCTGTTTATAGCATATCCAACTTATTTAGTGCCCCATTTTTAAAGTCCTCTTATATTTCTTTCAATTCCATATGCCATTAGTTGTGGTGTTCCCCTCAAGTTACAAGCTGTCACACAAAAGGGTGATAGCCCTGCCTTTGTGAGCTTACAATTTAAAGGACAATTAAACTTCTCTTAATAAAAACATAAGCTTTGGACTTTTGGTGCTTACAACTGAATTTTGTTACAGCCAGTAGTATATTTTTGAATTAGAAAACTGCAGCATGTGCAAGTAAATATACCCCTGACAGTCATAGCAGTCACTACAGTAGGACAGCATAGTGGATAAAAAGTTGTCTGTAGGGCTCATGGTTACTCATTACACCAAGTTTTATGTGCTACCCGCATTTGCATGGATTTCCTCTGGGCATGCTGGGTCCTGCATTAAATTTGTGTAATTTTCATGTGTCTGTATAGGTTCCTTTGAGTACTCTGGTAGCTTAATTGGCTTATTTTCCTAGATTGTCTATAGACTTTCCCAAGTTCCTAGACTAAGGACTGCCGTAAGGCCATTAGAGTGTGAGCTTCTTTAAAGGACAGTTATTGACATATAGTTTAATGTAAAGTGCAGCATAAAATGGCATAGCCATATAAATGAGTGGCAATAATTGTAAAAATATTCTTTTAGAAAATGCAAAACTGTTCATAATACGTGATATCCATCATAATTGTCATAGCCTTGATGTATTTTGTTCATCTTGTGTGTGTATGTATATATATGTATGTGTGTGTGTATATATATATATATATATATATATATATATATATATATATATATATATATTCAATTATTCATTTGTGTACAATTTTTTTATAAGTTTATATTGATTAATATTACTTTGAATAGATATTGTTATAGGAATACAGAGGCCCCAAAGGATAAAAAGTATCAAAAAAGTTTAAAAATAGAGACGGCAGTGGTGGACTTACTTCCTCCAAGCAGACACAAGATAATGTTGATGTTATATCAATAAAGCAGTTTATTTATACACGTCACAAGATCATACAATGCATTTCGCTGGGTTGACCCCGCTTCTTCAAGCAATAAGGATGGAGCATATACTGTAGGTTGAAGACAGAGTCCACCCTTGGTGGAGGGGTGTTTTTTTCCCATTTTCTCCTATCTACAGAGAGTGACTTCTTAACCCTGAATGGGGTCAGGTCTAATATTCACACCTGCATTATCAGTGGTTGCCTGTGAGGTAACTGTAACTTGAGAGTATAATGCATTGATTCGATCATCTCTTCCTCTACTACCAGTACATACTACACCATATTGGGCTCTCTGTGTCCTTCTTTTGTTAAGTGAATATTTTTTAATTTAGCATATTTTGATCCTCCTGGTGCTCCAGTTACAGCCTGAGGAATCACGCTTTTGACCTGCGAAACACGATGCAATACTTGGGAGTCAAGAATAAAGTGCATTTAGCTGACAATAACTGAATGTTTGATATTCTGGGGAGGTAAGTCCACCACTACCTCCCTTTTAAAATATTTTCTATAGCGGCGCCTCAGTTAACCACTTCAGCCTTCAGTCGTTTATACTTTATGCATCTGAGCAATGTTCACCTCCCATTCATTAGCCTACTTATCACAATGAACTGATCTATATCTTGTTTTTTACGCCACCAATTACGCTTTCTTTGGGTGGTACATTTTGCTAAGAGCCACTTTACTGTAAATGCATGTTAACAGGAAGAATAAGAAAAAAACGGAAAAAATTCATTATTTCAAAGTTTTCAGCCATTATAGTTTTAAAATAATACATGCCTCCATAATTAAAACTCACGTATTGTATTTGCCCATATGTCCCGGTTATTACACCGTTAAAATTATGTCCCTATAACAATGTATGGCGACAATATTTTATTTGGAAATAAAGGTGCATTTTTTCCGTTTTGCATCTATCACTATTGACAAGTTTAGAATAAAAAAAATATAGAAATATTTCATCTTTACATTGATATTTAAAAAGTTTAGACCCTTAGGTAAATATTTACATGTTTTTTTTTATTCTTGTATTCTTTTATTCTTGTAATGTTTTTTTTTTTTTTTTTATATTAAACATTTTATTTGGGTATTTTTTGGGAGGGTGGGATGTAAACAGTACTTTTATAATGTAAATGTGTGTTGAGTTTAATTTTTTTTACTTTCAGTTGTAGTTTTACTTTTTGGCCACAAGATGGCGGCCATGAGTTTGTTTACATGACGTCACTCGAAGCGTAACATACGCTTAGAGGGACGCATGGGGACGCAACAGCCAGAAAAGGCGGAGCTTCTGAGAGAAGCTGTCGCTTTTTCTGCGGGGGAGAGGAATCAGTGATCGGGCACCATAGCCCGATTCACTGATTCGTGGGCTAACGATCCGCGGCCGGGAGCGCGCGTGCACGCGCGCGATCGGCCGTGGGAGCGCGCGGACGCGCACATGGCCTCCTGGGCGTAGCTAGTACGTCCAGGAGGCCAAAGTAGTTAAATAATTGTACAGTTGTACAGAGGTGGCAAAAGTATAAAAGTAGGATAAAATGTTTTAAAAGAGAACAAAGGGGGGGTCCAAGAAGATACTCAAAAATTGTTGATTAATTCAACAAGTAAACAATTTATTTAAATACTCCGAGTAGATGCAACACGTCTCGTGGGCACATCCCACTTCATCAGGCAATAAAAGTGGAATATAATACACTGTAGACAGAGACAGAAAACAATTTTGGCTAAACACTAGCATATAACAATACAAATAACAAAATGTTTTTATGTGTGATGCTTAATTGATCTATTTTACTGTTACTTTAAAATTCATAGGTGAGGTGTTCGGCATGGTTTTGTGGTCTGGTCATGGGCAAAAAAAAAAAAAAAAAAAGGGGGGGGGGACTTCTATGTTTAGATAAACAGGTATACCTTAAGGTGGTGTGCCAATGGTTGTGCAGGCTTGCCTGTTATTTATATAAGTCTATCAGGGCATAGTGCAAGTTATATTAGTTATATAAATTTAGTATCAGGGCATAGTGCAGTGACATGATGCAGTGACATAAGTGAAGCAGTGAAACAGGTTTAGTTGTCAGCATAAAAAAAGACACACAATAAGCGTGTCCAACCCTGGTGGAGGGGACTTCGTTCCTTTTTTCCGATCTACAGAGAATGACTTCTTAATCCTGAGTGGGGACAGGTCTAATACTCCCCACCTGCCTACATAGTGATTGCCTGCTACAGTAACCCGATTTTGTGAGTATAATATTATACTTTTCCTTTATACCCATCATACTACACTATATTGGGCTCTCGGTGTTCCCCTTCCTCTTACCTCCTCTGTTAAATAAGTTCCACTTGCAAACTCAGTCCATCCTTGGTGGAGGAGTGATAGCCGTTTTCCTTCCTGTCTACAGAGAGCGACTTTTTAACCTGAGTGGTGCCAGATCTAATCTCCCCACTTGCTGATACAGTTGTTGCCTTAGTGGTATCCTACCTTTGTGAGTACTTTTCCTTTGTTAGATTCATATTTCATTCTCTCAAACATACTGCAGGATCAAGGGCTCTAGATTTGTCTTTTGTGGATTTTTTTTGCAAGATTCTTTTAAAAACTATTTTTCGTGCTTATCTTTTGTAATGCATTGCTTAAATAAACTTTTATATCTCCTGCATGTTACAGCTTGAGTTTAAATGAACTTAAGTAATTTCTTTTACATCTCCTGTTTTGTTAACAACCTTTATATTGACTATAAGGAAAATGTTGTTATATCTGGTGTTGTTCACCATGGAACTGGGTTCATGACCTGCCTGTCCGACACATTCAGGTATTATGAGTAGATGACAAAATAAAGATTATTGGGCCCTTATGCAATTAACTTTTCTTCTGGGTTTTCAACCCCACAAAAAGTAACTTTTCAGGAATGGAAAATGGAAAAAGTGATTAAAAGTAGATTACACAGTATTATGAAACTTATTTTGAATATTTTTTTGCTGGTTGGGGGTCTTAAAAAACATTTTATTGATAAGTATTGAAATGATCTCCTGTGAGAAAACTAAAGAGAAAATGTTATTGAATAGGGGCCAGGGTGTTGTTAAATCTTTGGCAACTGACAACTTTTGAAGGAAAAATAAATAAATGTTACTAGTGTTATTTATTTTCTAACCCCACAACACTTCTAAAATCTCTTCTAATACCAAAGATCACCAGTTAGTCTATTAAGCATAAAATGGGACCAAGATGTCATTAGTCCATAAATTATGCTGTGACTTTATATCCTATAAAGTTTTTGTGATGTGTTTTTTTCATATGATTCACAAGTTGGTAAATCTATAAGTCTTGTTCCCTGTAAAATCCACAAGACTCTTTGATAAGTCTGCATTATGCAGCTAACAAGATATGTTGTACATGTCCTCTCTTGCTCCTGTGGATAGCACACTGGTAGGACAAGAGGAACCTTTAGTGAGACATAAACAACACAGACTTCACAGCATTATTCACGTAGCTGCTGCTTGTTGAGGTTTTTTTATATCCAATACCACCAGGGAAAAGCTCAAGGATAGAACACATCACCTCCTATACAGACAGCACTGGCATAAACAAGCAGGGACTCATGGTGTATCATAATGATCCTCAATGTCTGCCCTTCTTGTTACTCAGCAAAATATAATTGTACTAATTTAGTCAATGGCTATTCACAGTTGTAATTGTTTAATCCATTCTTTTGCAAATGTATCCAAGCATATAATTTTGTGATTTGGATTCATTGTTTAACAAGACATATAACTGAACAACTTGCTTTAATAGGTAACTTTAGGCACTATAACAATAGGAAAACTAATTGATGGTAATTGAATTATAACGTTTGCTCATTCTGCTTATACTTTGCTAATGATAAATACGGTGCATTTTGCATATTTTAACAGTAGCAAACTAAAGTGCAAATTGTAATAACTTTATTTAACATAACTCACGGTTTCTGAGGAATAGGTATTATTAAATGAGACGGAGTAAGTTCTAATCTAGATTCCATTAGCACTGGTGGCTAGTAGAGATGTCGCGAGCCTCCGATTTCCGGTTCATGAACCTCGTTCGTGAACTTTTGGGGAAGGTTCGGTTCGCGCAAACTTTCGCGAACCACAATAGACTTCAATGGGAAGGCGAACTTATACATTTTGAAAAATTTCTGCTGACTAAAAAAAATGATAGAAAAATGTTTTAACCTCTTGAAGACCATGGTGTTAAACCCCCCAAGTGACCAGGCTAATGTAAGCTTAATTGGCCACTGCAGCTTTAAGGCCAAGCTGCAGGGCCGTACAACTGTGCACACAAGTGATCCCCCCCCCTTTTCTCCCAACCAACAGGTGAGGTCTGTTTTTTTTAATATTTTTTGCTATTTTCTATCTATTTTTGTTTTTAAATCCCCTACCTCCCCCCAGCCGGCCAATCACGGCGATCGGCTGTCATTGGCTTCTGCCTATGAGAGCCGATTGCTCTCTTGTCCCCCAGGGGACACTGCACTGCTTTACAACATCAGGCAGTGTATCCCTCACTCCCTCCTCCTCCACTCCTTCACGGAGGAGGGTCTTGTCTTCCAGGGAATTGTAGTATTTCAAAAGCCAGCTTACATACCTTGGCCGGGAATAGAACCCAGGTCTGAGTGCGTGGTAGGTAGCTCACTTCACCACTATACCACCACCAACACTACATGCTGAAGCCAGCCTAGCATGTACCAATATGATATATCCAAGAGAAAAATTAGCTTGCTTAAGGATTTGTAGTATGTCAAAAGCCAACTCACATTGGCCAGGAATCAAACCCAGGCCTACTGCGTGGTAGGCTGCTATCCTAACCATTATACTACCAACACAACACACTACAATGCACCATGCTGAAGCCAGCCTAGCATGTACCATTGTGATATATCCAAGAGAAAAATGAGCGCTCTCTCTCTCTCTAGGACTTGATTTGAAGTGAATTTTCAGCTTAAAACCATCAACGGATACCAGCAGAATTTCACAGGCAATTTTCAGAATTCTGCCGGGTTGAAAAAGCAATTCCGTTCCGACCAAACGGAATGGAATGACTCATTTCCGCTCAAAATTGCGGAAAATACAATTCCGCGGAAAGTGGTGACCATCCCTACTAGAGAGAGATGAATCTACATGGCTATCTGGGGTTCTCTTCGGACAACTGTTGAACACAAAAGGCAAGGCCATACCTGGGTGGGCTTGAACCACCAACCTTTCAGTTAACAGCCAAACATGCTAACCAATTGTGCCACAGAGACTGTGTACCACAAAGACTGTGCACGCAGTTGCTGTTGAATGATTTTATGGGGATGTATGTGTGTCTTTTGGAGGGAGGAAGTAAGTCTGCTCCAAGAAGTTTCAGCATGTAGTGTTGGTGGTATAATGGTTAGGATAGCAGCCTACAGAGCAGTAGGCCTGGGTTCTATTCCTGGCCAATGTGAGTTGGCTTTTGACATACTACAAATCCTTAAGCAAGCTTATTTTTTTCTTGGATATCATAATGGTACAAACATCAAAGAAAGACACGGCACTCAGGAGCTGTATGCAGCAACAAGCTGTATTGGAGCAAGCAATGACACTACATGTTTCGGACGGAGCCCTTCATCAGGGTAGTGTCATCGCTTGCTCCAATACAGCTTGTTGCTGCATACAGCTCCTGAGTGCCGTGTCTTCCTTGATGTTTGTCTATGGACGTGCAGGGGTGGTGTACCTGCTAGACGCTGAGCATCGGCTGGACGATTGTGATATCGTGTGTTCCCAGAGGAAGGAGGTCCGGTTTTGTTTTTGTATCATAATGGTACATGCTAAGCTGGCTTCAGCATGTAGTGTTGGTGGTGGTATAGTGGTGAAGTGAGCTACCTACCACGCACTCAGCCCTGGGTTCAATTCCCAGCCAAGGTATGTAAGCTGGCTTTTGACATACTACAATTCCCTCCCTCCGGGAGGAGGGAGAGATATAAGGAATAACAATCAGCTAGGAACACGTCTACAAGAGCCTAACTAAACTCTCCCTAGCAGAGTCTGTCAGCAGCTGTCCCTTAACTAATTACTGTAGGCAGACGAGTGAGTAAAACGACAGGAGAACCTTGCCTTTTATAAGGGGGGACGGGGGGCTCCAGGAGTGAGTGTACTTTGATTGGCGACAATGTGCCTGCTGACTGTGATGTAGAGGGTCAAAGTTCTGCTCAATGGAGCATTATAGGGGCGAATCGAACTTCCAGGAAAGTTCGCCTTTGCCGGCGAAGGCAAACCACCCTAAGTTCACCTGGAACCGTTTGCCGGAAAACCATTCGGGCCATCTCTAGTGGCTAGATGTAGTGACAAATTGAATGTCTACTGTATGCCTTTTTAACCAAGGCACATAAACAACTGTTCACCGTACAGTTTATCCAGGAAGATAAGCCTCAAATAACAACTGAAACAAACATGCGGATGATGAAATTCTTATTGCTATGAAGAGATGTTCCTGTCAAAAGTCAGGTATATATTATTACATGTTTGGTATAGATAAAACATTCAAACCCATATAAACTTTATCTCCTTAAAGAAAACCTGAACTGAAAATTAAAAGTCAAAATAAGCATACACAAGTCATACTTACCTTCCATGTAGTCTACTCCTCAGTGTCTTTCTCCTCTCCCGCGTCCTGTTTGTTCACTGTGATTAAGGGAATTTTCCGTCCTCCATTTTGAAAATGGCCGTTACCCATAACAGCTTTCTGGTCAGCACACAGTTAAACTGTAACATCGACCACTTGAGCCATAGGGAAACATGGACATTAACTGGTACATCAGTTTTCTTCTCAGCTATAACTGACAGCAACTGATATTTTACTGACAGCAACTGATATATTCCAGATCTGACAAAATATTGTCAGAACTGGAAGGGATTATTGTCAGAAGAAAATGGTGAGCTTCTGAGAGGAACTGATGGCAAGGTAACTATGCAATGTTCATTTGAAGTTACCTCATGTGTTTATTTTAAATATTTTTACTCAGTACAGGTTCTCTTTAAAGGAATACTGTAGGGGTCGGGAAAAATGAGTTGAAATTACCCGAGGCTTCTAATGGTCCCCCGCAGACATCCTGTGCCCGCGCAGCCACTCACAGATCCTCCGGCCCTGCCTCCGGTTCACTTCTGGAATTTCAGACTTTTAAGTCTGAAAACCACTGCGCCTGCGTTGCCTTGTCCTCGCTCCCACTGATGTTTGTAGCTGCAGTTTGCACAGAGGGCAGCCCCGGAGCCCACTATATTACTGGCTGCCAATGGCACCCAGATTACAAGTATTAGGCGCTAGTCACGGCTATTAACATAGGCGCCTACGACAGTGCACAGTTTACAAAGTTGCTTCTGGTGCCAAAATTATCTGTATCAGTACACAACATCACATCTAAGAAGAGGTGACTGGAATGCACCTGTTTTTGATAAAAGGACAACAGATGTCAAATGTTGCTTTTAAATCATTGTAAAATTTATCTTGTTGAATTGATTGTCTCTTGGCACAAATTTATTTGGAAAAAAATATACTGTAACCCTCAACATTTTATTGTGATCCACTCTTGTAATCTCCAATAAAAATCGTAAGTTCAAAAAAATTGACAACTAAATGGTTGATAACTATGAGTGAAAGATTTTCATAACTTTCTAATGTGCCTCAATCAGTCAAGCCACTGTAGGATTACCTGCTGTGAAGGTATGGGAAAGTATTACTAGAACTCTACTTTATGGGATGGTTTTGATAATTTATCTTCTTTACTGAGTGGAGGTGCAAAGAATATTAGTTCGTTTAGTGAGTTTTCTCTCATACCAAGTTGCATGAAGTGAACAAACAGGTGTGAGTATAAATGTGGCAAAATATATGCTCATTTCAGACATGAATACATGAGTCAATGTTTTCTGCACACTGCAGAAAAGGATAGTCTTACGGAAAAAGTAATATAAACAGATTTTTATTTCTTTTCTGCAGTCTGTAAAGAGACTATACAAGCTATCCCTTTGCTTAAATAGGCACTATAATGAAAACAAGGAAAGGAAAGGATTAGTAAAGCATTTTGTACCACTATGCAAAGATTTGAAAGGTTTGCATTATATTGCTTAATTCTTCAAAAATTGTCTTACAAAACATATCACACAAATGTTTCCTCCTTTACGTGTTTATTTAAACTAAGCAAGGCAATAATGATTAACACACAAAGTAGAACATATTGGATTACATATCTATTGTAAGTGTGAAGATGGAGATATTTACCATTGCCATCTTCCTATGGTAGTGTATGTACTAATTGACAGGTGTTTGCTATTTATTGTCACCACAAACAAGAGTGGTAAGCACTGATTATAAATCAGCACCTGGCTTATAAATGACTACAGAAAAAGCCTCCTGGCAAAATTAAAAGGCACAGCATGTGAACTTGCATCTGCAGTACCAGAAATAGCAAGGTCTGAAACCAACTACACAATCTCTTCTACTAACAAAGAGACGTAGTTTCACATGACAATGCTTACAGGTTGACGGGGGTGTCACATGTATGCAGTCTTGTAACCCCTCCCTAACCTCTCTCGAGCATTATCCAAGCTTTGGGAACATGTTAGTTATGTGACTTGTGATCAGCGTTTACCTAAAGGGAAATTTTGCAGTGCAGACAGCGCCCTAAGCACTTAGGGCCCTCTTCCACTTCGAGCTATTTACTTAAGATTGCAAAATGCTAGCAATTTTTAAATCGCTAGTGTTGCTACTTTAACATAGGAATCATGAAAAGTATTTCCACTTAAGTGATTCAATTTTCTGTAAATCGCAATCACTTTTTGGAGCATTTTTTTAAGTGATTGTGCTTCAATGATGTATGTTAAATCAAAATTGCTATCGCAGTACAAAATTGATGAAAAACCGCAATTGCTTGTGTTTGTATTTTCTTTTGCGATTGCTAGTGGAAAAGAGCCCTTATACTGCCTGGGAACACCACCTGCAACTACACACCAGGTGGAAAGGAGCAGAGCTGGCAGTGCCACAAGTACTGCCACCACCTGGGAAACCACCCACAGCTGTGCTGTGCATGCTTACTTATAATTTAGGAAGTGGTTGAAAATAGTGGAGAAAAAAATATGTTTTGTTATGTCTCATATGGCTGTTTGTATGATAATTAAAGGAGAGAGGTAGGTTTACTCAAAATATTTTGCTGTGAGACCCACCAACTAGGTTCACTGTCATGACTATGCCTACTTTGCCATGCTGCATTATGCACACCACAAACTTGTCTCACTTTTGGTGCTCAAGGGTGCCCCAGATCTTCTTGGATCCTAGCAATTCCCCTGGTTGGAGGCAGTCAAAAAGTGGCATTTTCAAATGTGAGACAGCTATCATTCCTTCAATATTCCTCACCCTATGGGGTTTCCTTTAAAACTATAGGGGATGAAATTGGAGAAATAGTGTATTTTTTCATTCTTTCCTTGTTTTTCCCTTTAAAATGCATAGAAAATAAAGTGATTACTAAAAACAAATATGAACCCCAAAAAGCCCAATTGGTGGTGAAAAAAACAAGATATAGATCATTTCATTGTGATTAGTAGTGATTAAGCTATTGGCAAATGAAAGGGATGAGCACTGAAAGGGGAAAATCGCTCTTGTCTGTTAGGGTAAAAACATCTTTGGGGCGATGTGGTTAACATATTTCCCTTTAGTTTGGCTATTTCCAATTGAAAACATTTTTTTGCTCTAGGAATCTGTTCATAGCTTGGGATGGAGGAGGTGGGGGGAAGGGATAAACCGTGTTCTCTACAGCTAAAGTAAGTTTTTTATGTGTAATCCTGTAGGACAAATGCATTGAAAACACTTATGCGTATAATTATACCCATGAAGAGTCTTGTGCAATACCAAACTGTATTTACATAATCAATTGTAGTCAAACTAAGCAAACATGTTTTCCAAAATATAAGCTTGTGTAATTTTATAGGGAAATATGAAAAAGTCATTTAAATACAGAAGTGAAGTTAAAGGGTTGTATTTGTACTCCAGAAAATCCCTGCTGAGAACAGATTTCCTCTTCTTTTATGCGCATCCATTCAGCCATACTGTATGTAGGGCTCTCTCTAACGCTGTATAAAATGTTCATTTATTTACAGTGTGTGTACACAAAATATCTGTGTCTTGTTGGTTCTTATTTGTACCTTCATTTTAGCTTAAAGTTTCATTACTTTGGCATATCAACCAGATAAACAGCATTTTTGAAGATGTGGTTTCTTAAAGTTAATGTATTTGCAATTGATGTAGTATTTTGCCAGCATGAACCTTAACCACTTCGGGACCACAGTCTTTTCGCCCCTTAAGGACCAGAGCCTTTTTCTCCATTCAGACCACTGCAGCTTTCACGGTTTATTGCTCGGTCATAAAACCTACCACCTAAATGAATTTTACCTCCTTTTCTTGTCACTAATACAGCTTTCTTTTGATGCTATTTGATTGCTGCTGCGAGTTTTACTTTTTATTATATTCATCAAAAAAGACATGAATTTTGTCAAAAAAATGACTTTTTTAACTTTCTGTGCTGACATTTTTCAAATAAAGTAAAATTTCCTATACATTTGAGCGCGAAAGTTATTCTGCTACATGTCTTTGATAAAAAAAAAAACATTCAGTGTATATTTATTGGATTGGGTAAAAGTTATAGCGTTTACAAACTATGGTGCCAAAAGTGAATTTTCCCATTTTCAAGCATCTCTGACTTTTCTGCGCACCTGTCATGTTTCATGAGGGGCTAAAATTCCAGGATAGTACAAATACCCCCCAAATGACCCCATTTTGGAAAGAAGACATCCCAAAGTATTCAGTGAGAGGCATGGTGAGTTCATAGAAGATTTTATTTTTTGTCACAAGTTAGCGGAAAATGACAGTTTGTGACAAAAAAAAAAAAAAAAAAAAGTTTCCATTTCTTCTAACTTGCGACAAAAAAAAATGAAATCTGCCACGGACTCACTATGCTCCTCTCTGAATACCTTGAAGTGTCTACTTTCCAGAATGGGGTCATTTGTGGGGTGTGTTTACTGTCCTGGCATTTGGGGGGTGCCTAATTGTAAGCACCCCTGTAAAGCCTAAAGATGCTCATTGGACTTTGGGCCCCTTAGCGCAGTTAGGCCGCAAAAAAGTGCCACACATGTGGTATTGCCGTACTCAGGAAAAGTAGTATAATGTGTTTTGGGGTGTATTTTTACACATACACATGCTGGGTGGGAGAAATATCTCCGTAAATGACAATTTTTTTATTTTTTTTACACACAATTGTCTATTTATAGAGATATTTGGGTATGTGGAAAAATACACCCCAAAACACATTATACTACTTCTCCTGAGTACGGCGATACCACATGTGTGGCACTTTTTTGCACCCTAACTGCGCTAAGGGGCCCAAAGTCCAATGAGTACCTTTAGGATTTCACAGGTCATTTTGAGAAATTTCGTTTCAAGACTACTCCTCACGGTTTAGGGCCCCTAAAATGCCAGGACAGTATAGGAACCCCACAAATTACCCCATTTTAGAAAGAAGACACCCCAAGGTATTCCGTTAGATGTATGGTGAGTTCATAGAAGATTTTTTTTTTTTGTCACAAGTTAGCGGAAATTGATTGTAATTGTTTTTTTTCACAAAGTGTCATTTTCCGCTAACTTGTGACAAAAAATAAAATCTTCTATGAACTCGCCATTCTCCTAACGGAATACCTTGGGGTGTCTTCTTTCTAAAATGGAGTCATTTGTGGGGTTCCTATACTGCCCTGGCATTTTAGGGGCCCTAAACCGTGAGGAGTAGTCTTGAAACCAAATGTGGCAAAATGACCTGTGAAATCCTAAAGGTACTCATTGGACTTTGGGCCCCTTAGCGCACTTAGGGTGCAAAAAAGTGCCACACATGTGGTACCGCCGTACTCAGGAGAAGTAGTATAATGTGTTTTGGGGTGTATTTTTACACATACCCATGCTGGGTGGGAGAAATATCTCTGTAAATGACAATTATTTGATTTTTTTTACACACAATTGTCCATTTACAGAGAGATTTCTCCCACCCAGCATGGGTATGTATAAAAATACACCCCAAAACACATTATACTACTTCTTCTGAGTACGGCGATACCACATGTGTGACACTTTTTTGCAACCTAGGTGCGCTAAGGGGCCTAACGTCCTATTCACAGGTCATTTTGAGGCATTTGGATTCTAGACTACTCCTCACGGTTTAGGGCCCCTAAAATGCCAGGGCAGTATAGGAACCCCACAAGTGACCCCATTTTAGAAAGAAGACACCCCAAGGTATTCTGTTAGGAGTATGGTGAGTTCATAGAAGATTTTTTTTTTGTCACAAGTTAGCGGAAAATGACACTTTGTGAAAAAAAAAACAATACATATCAATTTCCGCTAACTTGTGACAAAAAATAAAATCTTCTATGAACTCATCATACACCTAAAAGAATACCTTGGGGTGTCTTCTTTCTAAAATGGGGTCACTTGTGGGGTTCCTATACTGCCCTGGCATTTTAGGGGCCCTAAACCGTGAGGAGTAGTCTTGAACCCAAATGTCTCAAAATGACCTGTGAAATCCTAAAGGTACTCATTGGACTTTGGGCCCCTTAGCACAGTTAGGCTGCAAAAAAGTGTCACACATGTGGTATCGCCGTACTCAGAAGAAGTAGTATAATGTGTTTTGTGGTGTATTTTTACATATAACCATGCTGGGTGGGAGAAATATCTCTGTAAATGACACATTTTTGATTTTTTTTACACACAATTGTCCATTTACAGAGAGATTTCTCCCACCCAGCATGGGTATGTGTAAAAATACACCACAAAACACATTATACTACTTCTCCTGAGTATGGCGATACCACATGTGTGACACTTTTTTGCAGCCTAGGTGCGCTAAGGGGCCCAACGTCCTATTCACAGGTCATTTTGAGGCATTTGTTTTCTAGACTACTCCTCACGGTTTAGGGCCCCTAAAATGCCAGGGCAGTATAGGAACCCCACAAGTGACCCCATTTTAGAAAGAAGACACCCCAAGGTATTCCGTTAGGGGTATGGTGAGTTCATAGAAGATTTTATTTTTTCTCACAAGTTAGTGAAAAATGACACTTTGTGAAAAAAACAATAACAATCCAATTTCCGCTAACTTTTGACAAAAAATAAAATATTCTATGAACTCATCATACACCTAACAGAATACCTTGGGGTGTCTTCTTTCTAAAATGGGGTCACTTGTGGGGTTCCTATACTGCCCTGGCATTTTACGGGCCCAAAACTGTGAGTAGTCTGGAAACCAAATTTCTCAAAATGACTGTTCAGGGGTATAAGCATCTGCAAATTTTGATGACAGGTGGTCTATGAGGGGGCAAATTTTGTGGAATCGGTCATAAGCAGGGTGGCCTCTTAGATGACAGGATGTATTGGGCCTGATCTGATGGATAGGAGTGCTAGGGGGGTGACAGGAGGTGATTGATGGGTGTCTCAGGGGGCGGTTAGAGGGGAAAATAGATGCAATCAATGCACTGGGGAGGTGATCGGAAGGGGGTCTGAGGGGGATCTGAGGGTTTGGCCGAGTGATCAGGAGCCCACACGGGGCAAATTAGGGCCTGATCTGATGGGTAGGTGTGCTAGGGGGTGACAGGAGGTGATTGATGGGTGTCTCAAGGTGTGATTAGAGGGGGGAAATAGATGCAAGCAATGCACTGGCGAGGTGATCAGGGCTGGGGTCTGAGGGCGTTCTGAGGTGTGGGCGGGTGATTGGGTGCCCGCAAGGGGCAGATTAGGGTCTAATCTGATGGGTAACAGTGACAGGTGGTGATAGGGGGTGATTGATGGGTAATTAGTGGGTGTTTAGAGGAGAGAATAGATGTAAACAATGGATTTGGGAGGTGATCTGATGTCGGATCTGCGGGCGATCTATTGGTGTGGGTGGGTGATCAGATTGCCCGCAAGGGGCAGGTTAGGGGCTGATTGATGGGTGGCAGTGACAGGGGGTGATTGATGGGTGGCAGTGACAGGGGGTGATTGATGGGTGATTGACAGGTAATCAGTGGGTTATTACAGGGGAGAACAGATGTAAATATTGCACGGGCGAATTGATAAGGGGGGGGTCTGAGGGCAATCTGAGCGTGTGGGCAGGTGATTGGGTGCCCGCAAGGGGCAGATTAGGGTCTAATCTGATGGGTAACAGTGACAGGTGGTGATAGGGGGTGATTGATGGGTAATTAGTGGGTGTTTAGAGGAGAGAATAGATGTAAACAATGGATTTGGGAGGTGATCTGATGTCGGATCTGCGGGCGATCTATTGGTGTGGGTGGGTGATCAGATTGCCCGCAAGGGGCAGGTTAGGGGCTGATTGATGGGTGGCAGTGACAGGGGGTGATTGATGGGTGGCAGTGACAGGGGGTGATTGATGGGTGATTGACAGGTAATCAGTGGGTTATTACAGGGGAGAACAGATGTAAATATTGCACGGGCGAATTGATAAGGGGGGGGTCTGAGGGCAATCTGAGCGTGTGGGCAGGTGATTGGGTGCCCGCAAGGGGCAGATTAGGGTCTAATCTGATGGGTAACAGTGACAGGTGGTGATAGGGGGTGATTGATGGGTAATTAGTGGGTGTTTAGAGGAGAGAATAGATGTAAACAATGGATTTGGGAGGTGATCTGATGTCGGATCTGCGGGCGATCTATTGGTGTGGGGGGGTGATCAGATTGCCCGCAAGGGGCAGATCAGGGGCTGATTGATGGGTGGCAGTGACAGGGGGTGATTGACGGGTGATTGACAGGTGATTGACAGGTGATTGACAGGTGATCAGGGGGGATAGATGCATACAGTACACGGGGGGGGGGGGTCTGGGGGGGGTCTGGGGAGAATCTGAGGGGTGGGGGGGTGATCAGGAGGGAGTAGGGGGCAGATTAGGGACTTAAAAAAAAAATAGCGTTGACAGATAGTGACAGGGAGTGATTGATGGGTGATTAGGAGGGTGACTGGGTGCAAACAGTGGTCTGGGGGGTGGGCAGGGGGGGGTCTGAGGGGTGCTGTGGGCGATCAGGGGGCAGGGGGGGGGGAAATCAGTGTGCTTGGGTGCAGACTAGGGTGGCTGCAGCCTGCCCTGGTGGTCCCTCGGACACTGGGACCACCAGGGCAGGAGGCAGCCAGTATAATAGGCTTTGTATACATTACAAAGCCTATTATACACTGTTGCAGCGGCGATCCGGATGCCAGTAACCCGCCGGCGCTTCCGAACGGCCGGCGGGTTACGGCGAACGGGGGGCGGAGCCAGTCCCCGGCGGCTGATCGCGTCACGAATGACGCGATCGCCGCATAGCCACTCCCGCAGCCGCCCCCGCCGATGGGCGTATTGCGGTCGTTTGGGCCCAGACTTTGCCGCCGCCCATCGGCTGGGGGCGGTCGTTATGTGGTTAAGAAAAACTCACTTAATATTTACAAGTGTGATGGTTAATTTAGCAGCTACTGCAGAGCTGTTTCTTTATTCATACCACTTCTCGCATTGCAAAAATATCACTGTATCTTCAAATCCTTCTTGAAAAATGGACTCCATTCTAGCTTGGCTTGGTGGAAATAGTGCTTGATTGAGTCTTTCAAAATTTGCTCTTGACAGCTAAGAATAAAGTTTCAAGGCAGACAATTAGCTTTTGAATTTATGTACATATTTACAAAAACACATGCACACAATTTAACCTACTGAAGTTAGCCATTAAAGGGGATCTGTAAAAAAAATAAAATAGCCCCTGGGGAGTACTTAACTCAAAGCCTATGGATCCTAATGAGGCTTCCCACATCCTCCTAAGCCTCAGGGATACAGCGCTGTAAGCCCCTGAAAAATCCTGCAGGCGCAGTAGTGGCTGCAGCGCTCAGCATATTTACCAGCTGGCTCCTGCGCAGGCACAGTAGCGGCTTTCCGATGAGCTGGAATAGCTAAGCCCAATCAGGTCCACTCTACTGCACAGGTACGGGTCTGCACCTGCGCAGTAGAGCAGAACCAATCAAACTCAGCTATTTCCGCCAGAGCCCACTAGAAAGCCGCTACTGCGCCTGTGCAGGAGTGCAGATGGTAAATATTGACGTGTGCTGTTCGGGGGCTGCCTGCGCTGGATCACCGAGGCTTAGGATCTCACCAGGATCCAGAGGATTCCCCCTCCCAAGGTAAATACCCCTAATTGATCATAAACAATTGGTCGTGGCCATTAATGGCATTCTTCCCACTAATCAATCCGATCAGATCACTGGAGATGATCAGAAAAACAGATTGGTTCCATTTATCTGATCAAATTGGTTAATACGAATTCTGACATTAATGGGAAACGATCGGCGGGCTTCACCAAGATGGCCGCTTAGACCAAGAGCTCCCGCCTCACCGCTCTTAACACCAGCCGCACTTCAGCTTCCAGTCGCCTTATCAGCGCGGCTCCACCCCGCTCCTCCTGCGGACATCAGCAGGCATCGGAAGATATGTCCAGCAAAGCCTCCAACAATGCGGCAGCAGCTACCGGCACGATGGACAAATTCCTATGCCTTCCTCCTTCCCAAGATGGCGCCGACCTATCCGCGCAGCTCCGCACAGAGAGCACCACGCAACAAGGTACTGCTTCCCCCACAGACCCTGTCACGGCTGCAATATTAGAGGCAACCCTGCAAAAGCATTACCAGTCTCTCTACATCTACCTCCAGTCTTTAATTATATCGGCTGTTAAGGAACTAAAAACGGAGATTACAGAGATAGGGAACCGCACAGAGGCCCTAGAAACCAGGGTGGACACTATAGCACAAAAACAAGCAGACATAGAGGACGACCAGCGTATTATCTTCTCTGATCTAAAAAGCTTCAGATCTGCACACGAAGACTTGGAAAATAGAGAGCGCAGGCAAAACGTTCGAGTAAAAGGAATCTCAATGCAGGTATCTAATGAACACCTAAACTCCCACCTCTCAGAGCTTTTCCACACAATTGCTCCTGATGTTCCCAACGAATTATGGAGAATGGATCGAGCTCACAGAGCACTGGGCGAACGGCAAACCACAGCAGGCAGACCTAAAGATGTAGTCATCCGCCTACATTACTACGAGGCCAAGGAGGCTTTATTCAAAGCCCTACGCAATGTCTCTTCATTCGAGTTCAAAGGGGACTCGGTCTCAGTATATAACGACCTCTCTCTAATCACACTGGCTAAACGCAGATCCCTCAAGCCTGTGACGCAACTTCTCCGAGAAGCCAAGATTCCCTACAAATGGGGATTCCCCTTCAGATTGATTGTCATCAGACAGGGGGCCACTTTCTCACTATCCGATATAGATGATGCCGATCTATTCCTTAAACAGATGGGCCTTCGACTTGCACAAAACTCCGGCTCCCCAAGACGCCGATCGCCTGAGGCCTCTCCGCCACGCAAAGTCCGCCACATTTCAGAGTGGACCAAAGTACCCCTCCGCAGTCTCTCTACCCAGAAATCAGTGGAATCTATGGACTCCCAACCAGCTTGACCTGGGTCATCTCTACATCCACCTTCCCATCCTAATGGATCCCCGGCCTTTTTAGACCAGCTCTCTGACTGTCCTGATCGCCACATCGGATATTCCTAAGTATCTCTTCCTTTTCTTCTACCATCTGAGTTCCCCTTTTATTTTTATGCTACCCCCTCCATGTTTAATCTTTACCATATAAGCTTTGACATTTTACTACACTGGGGGGAAAGAGGAATATATGTTTATGTACGAATACACTCCAGATAACTTCTGGTGCTACCTTTACCTAAATTAATGTTTACCTTTCACTACTGTTGATGTTATGGTTAAAATATATAACCCAGGAGGTTTCTCTAAAATAAGTTCTTGATCGGTGGCGGTCACTTGGAGACCCCTCATGTACCTCAGGAGGCTTCCCAGTTTCAGGGAACACCCGCTTTTCCGGGCCTTCCCTCCCTGGGTACCCTCACTTTGGTGGCCTAATTATGTCACCTCAAAATGTAGCCACGACCTTTACAGTGGCAATGTTAATCCCTCTTGTAATATCCTTAACAGGTTCTGGTTTATGTTACCCTCCCCTACACAAGGTATCCTAATACGCAATATTTTAGGTTGGTTCCCTGCCCCTCTTCGCCTTTCAGCTCTTCCCCTGGACAATGGTTAGACTCCTTACAGCTAATGCTAAGGGGCTAAACACCCCCCAAAAAAGGTATGCCCTCCTTAAAGACCTCAAGAGACTGGAAGTGGACATTGCTCTAGTTCAGGAGACCCACTTTAAACGAGCCGACCCCCCCCCCGCTTTTTTTAATGGGAAACGATCGGTCGGCCGCCACATTGTATCGTTAATGGCCAATTTTACGCAGTCAGTGAGGAATGCTTACATTTATATATCCATATAAAGATGTAAAAAAACAACTGATTTTGTGTGGATACCATGTTCATTTAAACAATACACAGCTACACACTCAGGCTGAAAGCAAGAGGGTTAACAGTGTCAACTGGCTCTACTAAATATTATGTTGCTACCTATTTATCAAGGTAATGGTGCATATACGCACACTTTTCCTAGTGATGACAAACAACAGCTAGTATTCTTTTCGCATATACATTGGTATTCACACAAAGTTTTATGCAAAAAAAACCCAAAAAAACAGGCCGTCAATATGAAAATTTGTGCACAATGGCCCATAGCACGGTGGCGTAGTGGTTAGCGCTCTTGCCTTGCAGCGCTGGGTCCCCGGTTCGAATCCCAGCCAGGGCACCATCTGCAAGGAGTTTATATGTTCTCCCCGTGTCTGTGTGGGTTTCCTCCGGGTACTCTGGTTTCCTCCCACATCCCAAAAACAAACAGAGAAGTTAGTTGGCTCATCCCTAAATTGGCCCTAGACTATAGTACTTACACTACATAATACAAAACATAGACATATGATAATAGTAGGGATTAGATTGTGAGCTCCTTTGAGGGACAGTTAGCGACAAGACAATATATATATACTGTACAGCGCTGCGTAATATGTCGGCGCTATATAAATACTAAATAATAATAATATGCAATTTGCTTTTTCTCCTGAGTTTTCTCCTGAGGCTGGGTGCACACATAACATAACATGAAAGGCTGCGTTTTATCTAATGTTTTTATTTCATGTTGTGTTTTTTTGTGTGCGTTTTTGCTGTTTTTACTGCGTTTTTAGAGCGTTCGCGTTTTTTTACCACAGATGCGTTTTTCAAGCGGTTTACGTGAGTTTTGATGCATTTGCAGTTCCCATATACAAAACGCATATGCGTTTTGTATGCGTTTTCCAAGCGTTTTTTATAGTTCCATTTATGCAAATCACTAGAAAGACAGCAGGAAGCGGAAATACATCACAAAACACTTTTTTGGGAAAAAAACTCATGTAAAAACGCATTGAAAACGCATGAAAAATGCATACCATTGCGTTCCCATTGACTTTCACTTTCATGTGCGCTTTTGATGCGTTTTTGCACATTACGCAACAAAATCAGCGGTTTTAAAAACACACGCATATAAAGCGCATGCGCGTTTTTATATGTATTTTTTCCTGTGGCCATAGACTTCCATTAGCGGCAAAAACGCAGCATTTTCCGCAACGCCACCGTTTCTGCTATGTGTGCACCTAGCCTAAGTGATATTTTGAAACTTGTCAATAAAATGCCTTTTAACTACCCCAAGACCGCATCACGCCAATGGGCATAATCGCGGTGGCAGCCCCTGGACCGCCTAACGCCAATTTGCATCAAGTCCTGGGGCCGGCTACTGCAGGAGATCGCATGCATCTTCTGCTTGGGAGGTGGAGCTCCGCCCCGCCTTCAGTCTCCGAGCGGCGATCGCTGCTCGGGAGACTGTTACACGGTGAAACCTCCGTCTTTTTACTAAGTACAGCGGCAGCGTTGTACTGGGGACAGCTGTGTGACACGGCTGTCCCCCTGGGGCACAGGAGAGCAATCGGCTCTTATAGGCTAAAGCCTATGAAAGCCGATCACCATGATTGGCTGACTGCGAGCAGGGGGGGGGGGGGGAGGGAAAAAAATACAAAAATAGTTATATTTAAAAATAAACAAGATAAATATTGATAATTGTGTTGTGCGGCCCTGCAGCTTGGCCTTAAAGCTGCAGTGGCCTATTTTGAAAGAAATAGCCTGGTCTTTAGGGGGGGGGGGGTAGCACTGTGGTCCTGAAGTGGTTAAATCAAAAGCAAGCAAAAAATACTTCAAATAGTTTTGATAGCACTTTTTCACCTACTGTTTGGTACTTTTTCAATTGCAAAGTGCTGAAAAGCTAAATAGAAGATGAAACATTATCTTCTAGGAGAAAACTCAGGAGAAAAGATGAACTGCATATGGGCCAATTTGTGAAAAATATGGGGTTGCCAGATCTTTAAGTGACCTCTGGGTGCACCTATATATGTGCTAGGTTCTTGGGTGAGAGAGCTCTGAACAGCTGCCTTGCCTGAGTATATTCTAGCACATTTCACTTAAACTTTATTTAGCTTTTTAGGCACCACCCATGTCTAATCTCATGCAAGAGCACCACTGGCGACTATAAGTATTTTCAGAATGCTGTGCGTTTACATGACTTTGGGCTAGAAAGGGATTCATAGTAGAATTTCTCTGCTCTCCTTCCTGCCTTCCAACACAGCCCTCTAGTGGGAAAAAACACTCCTACATTGCCTCATATACTGCCTACTACAGTAGAGTCTTAGCTATCCAGCACTGGCAAGGATCGGCTGATGCCAGAAAACTGTGCTTTCTGGTTGCTTGAGACTTAATGTTAAAAATAGGCCTAGCTAACACAGTTCTAATACCCCACTCTATATACATACCATGAACTCTGTATTACATATTAAAACACAGTTATTGAAATTATATCACTTTGTACAGCACCACTGAATATGTTGGCGTTTCATAAATTAATAATAGTATTAACCCTGGTGGAGCCATGGAACCCAGTCATTAAGCACAGCAGAGCCCACAAACAGCCTAAGAAATTGGCCTTCACCACTGTGAGTACTGCGGGTGATTTGTGCATGTTGGTAGAGACTGCTGGTCAGTTGAATTCTGGGTAACTAGGATTATGCTCCACCTACTTCTCTTTTATTCCTGTAGTCCTTATACTTGAGCTTGAGCCTATTCATTATAGTTTGCACATAGGAAAAAGAAATGGAGACCAAGAGCCAAATATGGTGTATTATGTTTGTAAATCACAAATAAACAAGTATATGACTTAGGAAAGTTATACTCACAAGAATGGGTTACCACACAGGCAACCACTGTATAGGCAGGTGGGGCGATTATTTCGCAACCCCACTCGGGTTTAAGAAGTCACTCTCTGTATACAGAAAAAAAAAAGGGTTACACCCCTCCACCTGGGGTGGACTAGACTATGGTGTAGCCTAAACAGAGGCACCAAAATAGGATAAAACAGTGTTAACAACAATTTAAAAGAGGAGGTAGTGATGTATTTACTTAAAACAGCATTCAGGCAAATCAAGTAGAGCAAACTAGTAAGGGTCTGGTATACAGCCAAGCGCCTCTGTCTCTCTCGCCTCTGAGACAGAGGTGCTTGCTGTAGACCCTTACTAGTTTGTTCTCCTCGATTTGCCTGATGAAGCAGGATTGTGCCTGTAAAACATGTTGCAATTTGGAATACCTATTAAATGCTATTTTTGGATGAAATAACAGAACTGTGCCTGTTTGGTCTACTGGGGAGGTACGTCCACCACTACCTCCTCTTTTAAACCGTTTTTAACCCTGTTTTATCCTATTTTACACTAATCATTACTATCCCACACTTGACAGTGCAATATCATGGACATTTTGTTTCGTTTTTGCATTGAAATAGGCATAGAGCACTTGCCAAACTACTAATTCAATTAGTGTTTAAAAGGTTAAATTGTGCAGATGTCTGTCTGGAGTTTGGCTTTAAATGAATGCCTTTAATTAAAGTTTTAAGTTTCTTTAAAAGAATGCTATATAAAGGATTTTTAATTACAAGTTCAACATTTTTACAGTACTCACTATGTGAAACCAGTGGTGTACATTGTGTTTGCATGTAGATATTAATTTACATCTACCCTGAGCAAAACAGCATATTTTAATTAAAAAGTTAACATTGGCTGAAAACAGAAATTGAAAAAGTATCATAAACTTTTGATCCAATTCTTGCTTAAAATGATATTTTGTCATTGTTAGAATTTGTGATATCAGATTCTGAACCCAGCACAACTGTGTGAGAATCAGGGCTAAGCAGGTGAATTTTTTAAGTTTCGTTTGACAGCGAATTGGCCCATTTTTGTTTACTGCATTTTTTCTGCTGAAAATTTTACGGCAGATTTTGGGGTAAAATTGCACTGAAGTCAATAGCGCTGACTTTAGTGGTTAAAAGTAAAGCCCCCATCCAGTGTATATTTAGATAAAGGTGCCTGTTTAAAATGGTGCAGGATGGTGGTAGTAGAATATCGGTAACTTTACCAGTATTCCACTACTTCATTCATGTAGTAAAACATCGGTAATATTTACCGATATTTCACTATGACCCAACCTCCCCCTACTCTCACACAGAATCCCCCCTAGTGGTGCTTAACCTTAACAGCCCCCCACCACCCCCATGGGTAACCAGATTTAATCTCCCCAACCCCGTGGGTGCCTATCCTTAACTCCAGACACATTCTATTTAAAAGAGCACTCGTTATGCAAACTGTGGCTACAAATAGTCGTCAATTTGAGTCCACTACTTGTAGCCGCATATCACAAACCCTTTTAAACAGCTGCTCTGCCCATACATGCTATAATCACCAAATCTGCTAGGTAATTTAAGGAGAATAGTGGAAAGGAGGTGGGGGTGATATTTCAAGAAGATCTTGTAGTTTGAAAAATATGTTGTACATTTGATAAAATTGATTTCTAAAGTTACAAGAGGAAACAATGTTGTTGTTTTTTCATGTGGTTAAATGACAGGTAATGTATATACCCATCAGTATTTAAAATGTACATACAGTATATCCCCAGAAACAGTAGTGTATTTCCTGGGCAAGTTGCAATGCTTTTGCCAGAAATCGCTGTACAGCCACAACGCTGTTGTATAATCCCTGTCAAATATACCTATTATTTGTATTAGGAAAAGTAAATTAAAAAAGGTTTATTGTTTCATTGTTATGCTTTTTTTTAAAGGAGTTCTTTCGCGAAAAAAGTAGGCAGTTAAAAAATGTGACAGATGACAGGTTTTGGGCCAGTCCATCTTTTTAAGGGGGATTCTCAGGGCTTTCTTTGTTTTCAACAGCATTTCCTGAACAACAGTTGCAAAATTTAACTGACATAATAGTGTGCAAGTGATTAGGGAGGCCGGCTGGTATCTTGCTATTTTGGCAGTTAAACTGCTGTTCAGGAAATGCTGTTGAAAACAAAGAAAGCCCTGAGAATCCCCCTTAAAAAGATGGACTGGCCCAAAACCTGTCATCTGTCACATTTTTTAACTGCCTACTTTTTTCGCGAAAGAACCTTTTTAAATGTAATCCTTTGTTGAAATAGGTAAAGGTTACATTTGCACCCCTATACCCATTTCACTGGGTGCGAGGGGGGGGGGGGGGGCATCTGGAGTAAGACAAATGTGCAAATCACTATATTGCTATATTTACTGGCTTATTTTGCCTAGGTTCCTTCCTCTGGCTCCATATTGCATGACATTAATGCAAATGAATATAGCTTGGAAATGATGGAGAGGGTCCATTTAAAGTGAACCAGAGGTTAGAGTGGTATGGAGGCTACCATATGTATTTCCCTTTAAACATTACTAGTTGTCTGGCAGTCATGTTGATCTATTTGGCTGCAGTAGTGAACTGAATTACACCAGAAACAAGCATGCAGCTGATCTTGTCAGCTCTGACTATATTGTCAGAAACCCCCAACCTGCTGCATGCTTGTTCAGGGTCTAGGGTTGAAAGTATGAGAGGCAGAGAACCAGCAGGGCAGCCAGGCAACTGGTATTGCTTAAAAGGAAATAAATATGGCAGCCTCTGTATTATTCTTGCATCGGGTTCCCTTTAAGATAGACTTTCGATGCTGGAGTGCTAAATGGCAATACCGCTTCAAAGGACAACTGCAGCAAGAAGTACCAGTTGCCTGACAACCCTGCTGATCTATGTGTCTGCAGTAGAGTTTGAATAACACTAGAATCAAGCATGCAGTTAATCCTGTCAGATCTAACAATGTCAGAAACACCTGATATGCTGCATGCTTGTTCAGGGTCTATGGCTAAATGCATTAGAGGCAGGGGATCAGGAGGCTAGCCAGACGACTGGTATTGCTTAAAAGGAAATAAATATAGCAGCCTCCACATACCTCTCCCTACAGTTGTCCTTTAAGGCAATTGAGACTCAGCTGATGGCTGCATTATGATTGGTGGACATTAGATGCTGAACATCATATATTTCTCCTCCCTGTGAAGCAAGACTTGTTAAAGCCCAGGTGGGCGTGTGTGTGTGTGTGTGTGCGCGCACGTGTGTGTGTGTGTGGAGGATTGAAGGAGGAGGTGGAACCACACAGCCTGTAGCATACCCCACTGTGATACGGAAGCACTTCCCAGCATACTCAAGTTGCAGTGTGACCACAATTTCTGAAGTGGTCCAAAACTCCTGGTCTGGATGCAGGTTCACTTACCAAATCACAAGGAAGACATGGTATCTCCAGGACCAACTTGGTGGTTGGGTGACATACAACATTCCCACCTGAACTGCCATTACCTTTTGCACACTGTGCTACAGCGGGCAGCTGTTTCTGCATAATGCATGGCCCTGTTAGTCAGAACTGTATGTAGGAGTGCTGGCTTTCTAATGGTATAAGCTGCGTTATCTGGGACTGGTCCACCTTGCTAATAAGATGGGGACAGCATCGGGTAGGCATTTCCTACAGCAGGGGTTGGCTCTTCATGTAGTTGGAGTCACATTAGATTTGTTTTGTATGCACATTAAAGTATCCGCTTTTAAAATGCTGAATTAGCACCATGTACTGTGTTTGTGTATATTCCACAAGCAAAACCTCTTGCAGTAAACAACAATTCACTCTTTAACTTCATTTACATAATTTGCAATATACACCTCACAAGCACTTTACCTACAAATGGGCAAACATCATTACCAGTATTTCCAGGTTGACAATTTTAAAATACAAATCCAGATGTCCTTTGTCTTTTGGGCATATGTCCTGCCGACCAAAAAATGGTGACACGGTTACTGTCCGTCCTGTAGGCAAAATAGGAAGACTGTCTGTAAATCCACCGTCAAACCATTTCTGCAAAAGCAATAAATAAATAAGTCAACTTATGTAAAAATGTGTTACACTTTGCAGTTTTTTTGGTTACCGGAACAATATTGATATCAGAGGTGGATGCATCTCACAATAGCTGAATCCTGAACTCTTTTTAGCCGGAAAAAAAAAAAAATAACATTGTCGTTTTTTATTTTTATTTTTTTACAGACAATCAGCATTTTTGGTTAAATAACGGGGCCCGAGCAATATAAAACAGCATCTTCAGCATGCTCATTTGCTTGGGCCTATTTTGCATCATAGTCCGCTTAAATGTTTAATTATAATTATTCATAATTTGGACCACTTAGTACATACACTTTTACAATGATAAAAAAAAAAACCAACTCAGACAACAGAGAGAAAGAAAAAAAAAAAAGACAAAAACATCCGCAGACTAAACAGTGGAGTAATTTTCTATCTACACCTAGTAAATTTTGAATATCTCACTCAGGGCAAAAAATAATTATCCCTCATAGGCTATTTCTGTAGGGTGGAAAACCATAGTCTGTAGGAATTTACGGGGGAATCCGATTGGTCATCCAAGATATCTGTATCATTATTTTCCTTCATACTTAAATAAAAATAAATTGTATCCCTCCATTCATTCAAACCAGGCGTAGATATACAGGATCTTCTCAAAAAATTAGCATATTGTGATAAAGTTCATTATTTTCTGTAATGTTCTGATAAACATTAGACTTTCATATATTTTAGATTCAAATACACACAACTGAAGTAGTTCAAGGCTTTTATTATTTTAATATTGATGATTTTGGCATACAGCTCATGAAAACCCAAATTTCCTATCCCAAAAAATTAGCATATTTCATCCGACCAATAAAAGAAAAGTGTTTTTAAAACAAAAAAAGTCAACCTTCAAATAATTATGTTCAGTTATGCACTCAATGCTTGGTCGGGAATCCTTTTGCAGAAATGACTGCTTCAATGCGGCGTGGCATGGAGGTAATCAGTCTGTGGCACTGCTCAGGTGTTTTGGAGGCCCAGGATGCTTCAATAGCGGCCTTAAGCTCATCCATAGTGTTGGGTCTTGCATCTCTCAACTTTCTCTTCACAATATCCCACAGATTCTCTATGGGGTTCAGATCAGGAGAGTTGGCAAGCCAATTGAGCACAGTAACACCATGGACAGTAAACCATTTACCAGTGGTTTTGGGACTGTGAGCAGGTGCCAGGTCGTGCTGAAAAATGAAATCATCTCCATAAAGTTTTTCAGCAGATGGAAGCATGAAGTGCTCCAAAATCTCCTGATAGCTAGCTGCATTGACCCTGCCCTTGATAAAACACAGTGGATCAACACCAGCAGCTGACATGGCACCCCAGACCATCACTGACTGTGGGTACTTGACACTGGACTTCAGGCATTTTGGCATTTCCCTCTCCGCAGTCTTCCTCCAGACTCTGGCAACTTGATTTCCGAATGACATGTAAAAGTTGCTTTCATCTGAAAAAAGTACTTTGGACCACTGAGCAACAGTCCAGTGCTGCTTCTCTGTAGCCCAGGTCAGGCGCTTCTGCCGCTGTTTCTGTTTCAAAAGTGGGTTCATGCTTCCATCTGCTGAAAAGCTTTATGTAGATAAAGATTTCATTTTTCAGCACGACCTGGCACCTGCTCACAGTGCCAAAACCACTGGTAATTGGTTTACTGACCATGGTAGTACTGTGCTCAATTGGCCTGCCAACTCTCCTGATCTGAACCCCATAGAGAATCTGTGGCATATTGTGAAGAGAAAGTTGAGAGACGCAAGACCCAACACTCTGGATGAGCTTAACCACTTGAGGACCTAGGGCTTTCTACCCCTTAAGGACCGGCCACTTTTTTTCCATTCAGACCACTGCAGCTTTCACGGTTTATTGCTCGCTCATACAACCTACCACCTAAATGAATTTTGGCTCCTTTTCTTGTCACTAATAAAGCTTTCTTTTGGTGCTATTTGATTGCTCCTGCGATTTTTACTTTTTATTATATTCAGCAAAAAAGACATGAATTTTGGCAAAAAAATGATTTTTTTAACTTTCTGTGCTGACAGTTTTCAAATAAAGTAAAATTTCTGTATACATGCAGCGCGAAAAATGTGGACAAACATGTTTTTGATAAAAAAAACCCCATTCAGTGTATATTTATTGGTTTGGGTAAAAGTTATAGCGTTTACAAACTATGGTGCAAAAAGTGAATTTTCCCTTTTTTAAGCATCTCTGACTTTTCTGACCCTCTGTCATGTTTCATGAGGGGCTAGAATTCCAGGATAGTATAAATACCCCCCAAATGACCCCATTTTGGAAAGAAGACATCCCAAAGTATTCACTGAGAGGCATAGTGAGTTCATAGAAGATATTATTTTTTGTCACAAGTAAGCGGAAAATGACACTTTGTGAAAAAAAAAAAAAAAAAAGTTTCCATTTCTTCTAACTTGCGACAAAAAAAAATGAAATCTGCCACGGACTCACCATGCCCCTCTCTGAATACCTTGAAGGGTCTACTTTCCAAAATGGGGTCATTTGTGGGGTGTGTTTACTGTCCTGACATTTTGGGGGGTGCTAAATTGTAAGCACCCCTGTAAAGCCTAAAGGTGCTCATTGGACTTTGGACCCCTTAGCGCAGTTAGGCTGCAAAAAAGTGCCACACATGTGGTATTGCCGTACTCAGGAGAAGTAGTATAATGTGTTTTGGGGTGTATTTTTACACATACCCATGCTGGGTGGGAGAAATATCTCTGTAAATGACAATTTGTTAATTTTTTTTACACACAATTGTCCATTTACAGAGATCTTTCTCCCACTCAGCATGGGTATGTGTAAAAATACACCACAAAACACATTATACTACTTCTCCTGAGTACGGCGATACCACATGTGTGGCACTTTTTTGCACCCTAACTGCGCTAAAGGGCCCAAAGTCCAATGAGTACCTTTAGAATTTCACAGGTCATTTTGAGAAATTTCGTTTCAAGACTACTCCTCACGGTTTAGGGCCCCTAAAATGCCAGGGCAGTATAGGAATCCCACAAATGACCCCATTTTAGAAAGAAGACACCCCAAGGTATTCCGTTAGGAGTATGGTGAGTTCATAGAAGATTTTATTTTTTGTCAAAAGTTAGCGGAAAATGACACTTTGTGAAAAAACACAATTAAAATCAATTTCCGCTAACTTTTGACAAAAAATAAAATCTTCTATGAACTCACCATACTCCTAACGGAATACCTTGGGGTGTCTTCTTTCTAAAATGGGGTCATTTGTGGGGTTCCTATACTGCTCTGGCATTTTAGGGGCCCTAAACCGTGAGGAGTAGTCTTGAAACGAAATTTCTCAAAACGACCTGTGAAATTCTAAAGGTACTCATTGGACTTTGGGCCCTTTAGCGCAGTTAGGGTGCAAAAAAGTGCCACACATGTGGTATCGCCATACTCGGGAGAAGTAGTACAATGTGTTTTGGGGTGTATTTTTACACATACCCATGCTGGGTGGGAGAAATACCTCTGTAAATGGACAATTGTGTGTAAAAAAATCAAAAGATTGTCATTTACAGAGGTATTTCTCCCACCCAGCATGGGTATGTGTAAAAATACACCCCAAAACACATTATACTACTTCTCCCGAGTACGGCGATACCACATGTGTGGCACTTTTTTGCACCCTAACTGCACTAAGGGGCCCAAAGTCCAATGAGTACCTTTAGGATTTCACAGGTCATTTTTGTTTCAAGACTACTCCTCACGGTTTAGGGCCCCTAAAATGCCAGGGCAGTATAGGAACCCCACTAATGACCCCATTTTAGAAAGAAGACACCCCAAGGTATTCCGTTAGGAGTATGGTGAGTTCATAGAAGTTTTTATTTTTTTGTCACAAGTTAGCGGAAATTGATTTTAATAGTTTTTTTTTCACAAAGTGTCATTTTCCGCTAACTTGTGACAAAAAATAAAATCTTCTATGAACTCACCATACTCCGTACGGAATACCTTTGGGTGTCTTCTTTCTAGATGGGGTCATTTGTGGGGTTCCTATACTGCCCTGGCATTTTAGGGGCCCTAAACCGTGAGGAGTAGTCTTGAAACCAAATGTCGCAAAATGACCTGTGAAATCCTAAAGGTACTCATTGGACTTTGGGCCCCTTAGCGTACTTAGGGTGTAAAAAAGTGCCACACATGTGGTACCGCCGTACTCAGGAGAAGTAGTATAATGCGTTTTGGGGTGTATTTTTACACATACCCATGCTAAGTGGGAGAAATATCTCTGTAAATGACAATTGTTTGATTTTTTTACACACAATTGTCCATTTACATAGAAATTTCTCCCATCCAGCATGGGTATGTGTAAAAATACACCCCAAAACACATTATACTACTTTTCCTGAGTACGGCGGTACCACATGTGTGACAATTTTTTGCAGCCTAGGTGCGCTAAGGGGCCCAACGTCCTATTCACAGGTCATTTTGAAGCATTTGTTTTCTAGACTACTCCTCGCGGTTTAGGGCCCCTAAAATGCCAGGGCAGTATAGGAACCCCACAAGTGACCCCATTTTAGAAAGAAGACACCCCAAGGTATTCCGTTAGGTGTATGGCGAGTTCATAGAAGATTTTATTTTTTGTCAGTTAGTTAGTGAAAAATGACACTTTGTGAAAAAAAACCAATAAAAATTGATTTCCGCTAACTTTTGACAAAAAATAAAATTTTACAGGCCCAAAACCGTGAGTAGTCTGGAAACCAAATGTCTCAAAATGACTGTTCAGGGGTATAAGCATCTGCAAATTTTGATGACAGGTGGTCTATGAGGGGGCGAATTTTGTGGAACCGGTCATAAGCAGGGTGGCCTTTTAGATGACAGGTTGTATTGGGCCTGATCTGATGGATAGGAGTGCTAGGGGGGTGACAGGAGGTGATTGATGGGTGTCTCAGGGGGTGATTAGAGGGGGGAATAGATGCAAGCAATGCACTGGCGAGGTGATCAGGGCTGGGGTCTGAGGGCATTCTGAGGGTGTGGGCGGGTGATTGAGTGCCCTAGGGGCAGATAGGGGTCTAATCTGATAGGTAGCAGTGACAGGGGGTGATTGATGGGTAATTAGTGGGTGTTTAGGGTAGAGAATAGATGGAAACACTGCGCTTGGGTGGTGATCTGATGTCGGATCTGCGGGCGATCTATTGGTGTGGGTGGGTGATCAGTTTGCCCGCAAGGGGCAGGTTAGGGGCTGATTGATGGGTGGCAGTGACAGCGGGTGATTGATGGGTGGCAGTGACAGGGGGTGATTGATGGGTGGCAGTGACAGGGGGTGATTGATGGGTGATTGATAGGTGATTGACAGGTAATCAGTGGGTTATTACAGGGGAGAACAGATGTAAATATTGCACTGGCGAATTGATAAGGGGGGGTCTGAGGGCAATCTGAGCGTGTAGGCGGGCGATTGGGTGCCCGCAAGGGGCAGATTAGGGTCTGATCTGATGGGTAACAGTGACAGGTGGTGATAGGTAGTGATAGGGGGTGATTGATGGGTAATTAGTGGGTGTTTAGAGGAGAGAATAGATGTAAACGCTGCGCTTGGGTGGTGATCTGATGTCGGATATGCGGGCGATCTATTGGTGTGGGTGGGTGATCAGATTGCCCGCAAGGGGCAGGTTAGGGGCTGATTGTTGGGTGGCAGTGACAGGGGGTGATTGATGGGTGATAGGTGATTGGCAGGTGATTGACAGGTGATCAGTGGGTTATTACAGGGAAGGACAGATGTAATTAATGCACTGGCGAATTGATAAGGGGGGGGGGGGGGGGGTCTGAGGGCAATCTGAGCGTGTGGGCGGGTGATTGGGTGCCCGCAAGGGGCAGATTAGGGTCTGATCTGATAGGTAACAGTGACAGGGGGTGATTGATGGGTGATTGATGGGTAATTAGTGGGTGTTTAGAGAAGATAACAGATGTAAACGATACATTTGGGAGGTAATCTGACGGCGGGTTTGCGGGCGATCTAATGGTGTGGGTGGGTGATCAGATTGCCCGCAAGGGGCAGGTTAGGGGCTGATTGATGGGTGGCAGTGACAGGGGGTGATTGATGGGTGATAGGTGATTGGCAGGTGATTGACAGGTGATCAGTGGGTTATTACAGGGAAGAACAGATGTAATTAATGCACTGGTGAATTGATAAGGGGGGGTCAGAGGGCAATCTGAGCGTGTGGGCGGGTGATTGGGTGCCCGCAAGGGGCAGATTAGGGTCTGATCTGATAGGTAAAAGTGACAGGTGGTGATAGGGGGTGATTGATGGGTAATTAGTGGGTGTTTAGAGGAGAGAATAGATGTAAACAATGGATTTGGGAGGTGATCTGATGTCGGATCTGCGGGCGATCTATTGGTGTGGGGGGGTGATCAGATTGCCCGCAAGGGGCAGGTTAGGGGCTGGCTGATGGGTGGCAGTGACAGGGGGTGATTGACGGGTGATTGATGGGTGATTGACAGGTGATTGACAGGTGATTGACAGGTGATCAGGGGGATAGATGCATACAGTAAACAGGGGGGGTGGTCTGGGGGGGGGGGGGGGGGGTCTGGGGAGAATCTGAGGGGTGGGGGGTGATCAGGAGGGGGCAGGGAGCAGGGTGGGGGATAAAATAAAAAATAGCGTTGACAGATAGTGACAGGGAGTGATTGATGGGTGATTAGGGGGGTGATTGGGTGCAAACAGGGGTCTGGGGGGTGAGCAGGGGGGGTCTGATGGGTGCTGTGGGCGATCTGGGGCAGGGGGGATAGAAATCAGTGTGCTTTGGTGCAGACTAGGGTGGCTGCAGCCTGCCCTGGTGGTCGGTATAGCCGGCGGGATGTTGCGGCGGGTGAGCGGCACCAGGCGGAGGCGGAGGATCGCGTCACTGATGACGCGATCGCTCCGCCCATGCCCCTACAAGGACCGCCGCCAATTGTCAATATGGCGGTCCTTGCGGGGTGCACTTCCCGGCCGCCAATTGTACATACGGCGGTCGGGAAGTGGTTAAGGCCGCTATCGAAGCATCCTGGGCCTCCATAACACCTGAACAGTGCCACAGGGTGATTACCTCCATGCCACGCCACATTGAAGCAGTCATTTCTGCAAAAGGATTCCCGACCAAGTATTGAGTGCATAACTGAACATAATTATTTGAAGGTTGACTTTTTTTGTTTTAAAAACACTTTTCTTTTATTGGTCGGATGAAATATGCTAATTTTTTGAGATAGGAATTTTGGGTTTTCATGAGCTGTATGCCAAAATCATCAATATTAAAACAATAAAAGGCTTGAACTACCTCAGTTGTGTGTATTTGAATCTAAAATATATGAAAGTCTAATGTTTATCAGTACATTACAGAAAATAATGAACTTTATCACAATATGCTAATTTTTTGAGAAGATCCTGTAGTCTTCCATTGTTCTGCAATTATTTTTTTGGGTAACCAACAATACAAAATTCACAATTCTTCTATACCATTGCCTACACCTTTGCTACAATCAAATAATGCCGTAACTATATATATATATATATATATATATATATATATATATATATATATATATATATATATATATATATATATATATATATACACAGTATATATACACATTGTCATTTTTTAGAAGTGAAAAAGCGTCCCTTTTATTTTCTTTGGGCTCTGGATGTCCACAGGAAGGGATGCATGCTGGGAAACAATTTCTCATGTGTTACAAAGTGAATTTCTCTCCCAGCAGCTTCATGTAGGCATAATCATGTGATCACAGTCCAAAGAAAATTAAAGTAACACTTTTTAACTTTAAAATAATAATTATGTTTGTGAGGTTTTAGGTTTTCTACTAAAGGGAAAACAAAACATTCATTTTACAAGTGGTATATATAGTGACCGTAGTTTCACTTTAAATGAGCGTGAAAACGGTTTTCAAAGTGCAGATCTCTGTTAAGAACAACATAGATTTGAAAACTGAAAACCTAAAATATCTAAATGGCTATCTTTAAAATTAAAATAACTTATACTATTTTTTTGGTCTATGTATGAGAATGCATGCATTACTTATGCAGTAACATACAACTGTAAATATGGACTTAAAGTTAACCTGAGACGAGAGGCGTTTTAGGCACCAAACCTTCCTGGGGCTTCCTTAACCCCCCTTAAGGCTACTCGTCCCTCACCGTCTCCCTGGGTAGCTCTAGTCCCTCATAATTCAGCTGGAAAGCCTGTCCGAGTCACGCTTCATCACGCATTTGTGGCCCCCCGTGCTCCCCTGTCTCGCTCCCATAGCTCGGAGGGAGCGCGACGGGGGTGCGCGCATGGCCAGCCGCGTGATTAACCACTTCCCGACCGCCTAACGCACAGAGGCGGCCGGGAAGTGGAGCCCTTAAGGACCGGCTCACCCACAGAGGCGGCGGTCCATTTAAGGGCATGGGCGGAGCGATCGCGTCATCCGTGACGCGATCCTCCGCCGGCGCCTGTCACCGCTCGCTCGCCGCAACATCCCGCCGGCTATACGGAAGCGCCGGCGGGATGTTAACCCCGCGATCGCCGCATACAAAGTGTATAATACACTTTGTAATGTTTACAAAGTGTATTATACAGGCTGCCTCCTGCCCTGGTGGTCCCAGTGTCCGAGGGACCACCAGGGCAGGCTGCAGCCACCCTAGTCTGCACCCAAGCACACTGATTTCTCCCCCCCCTGCCCCAGATCGCCCACAGCACCCATCAGACCCCCCCCTGCCCACCCCCCAGACCCCTGTTTGCACCCAATCACCCCCCTAATCACCCATCAATCACTCCCTGTCACTATCTGTCAACGCTATTTTTTTTTATCCCCCCCCCTGCTCCCTGCCCCCTCCTGATCACCCCCCACCCCTCAGATTCTCCCCAGACCCCCCCCCCCCCCCTGTTACTGTATGCATCTATCCCCCTGATCACCTGTCAATCACCTGTCAATCACCCGTCAATCACCCCCTGTCACTGCCACCCATCAATCAGCCCCTAACCTGCCCCTTGCGGGCAATCTGATCACCCCCCCCACACCAATAGATCGCCCACAGATCCAACATCAGATCACCTCCCAAATCCATTGTTTACATCTATTCTCTCCTCTAAACACCCACTAATTACCCATCAATCACCCATCAATCACCCCCTATCACCACCTGTCACTTTTACCTATCAGATCAGACCCTAATCTGCCCCTTGCGGGCACCCAATCACCCGCCCACACGCTCAGATTGCCCTCTGACCCCCCCTTATCAATTCACCAGTGCATTAATTACATCTGTTCTTCCCTGTAATAACCCACTGATCATCTGTCAATCATCTGCCAATCACCTATCACCCATCAATCACCCCCTGTCACTGCCACCCATCAATCAGCCCCTAACCTGCCCCTTGCGGGCAATCTGATCACCCACCCACACCATTAGATCGCCCGCAAACCCGCCGTCAGATTACCTCCCAAATGTATCGTTTACATCTGTTATCTTCTCTAAACACCCACTAATTACCCATCAATCACCCATCAACCACCCCCTATCACCACCTGTCACTGTTACCTATCAGATCAGACCCTAATCTGCCCCTTGCGGGCACCCAATCACCCGCCCACACGCTCAGATTGCCCTCAGACCCCCCCCCCCCTTATCAATTCGCCAGTGCATTAATTACATCTGTCCTTCCCTGTAATAACCCACTGATCACCTGTCAATCACCTGCCAATCACCTATCACCCATCAATCACCCCCTGTCACTGCCACCCAACAATCAGCCCCTAACCTGCCCCTTGCGGGCAATCTGATCACCCACCCACACCAATAGATCGCCCGCAGATCCGACATCAGATCACCACCCAAGCGCAGTGTTTCCATCTATTCTCTCCTCTAAACACCCACTAATTACCCATCAATCACCCATCAATCACCCCCTATCACCACCTGTCACTGTTACCCATCAGATCAGACCCTAATCTGCCCCTTGCGGGCACCCAATCGCCCGCCTACACGCTCAGATTGCCCTCAGACCCCCCCTTATCAATTCGCCAGTGCAATATTTACATCTGTTCTCCCCTGTAATAACCCACTGATTACCTGTCAATCACCTATCAATCACCCATCAATCACCCCCTGTCACTGCCACCCATCAATCACCCCCTGTCACTGCCACCCATCAATCACCCGCTGTCACTGCCACCCATCAATCAGCCCCTAACCTGCCCCTTGCGGGCAAACTGATCACCCACCCACACCAATAGATCGCCCGCAGATCCGACATCAGATCACCACCCAAGCGCAGTGTTTCCATCTATTCTCTACCCTAAACACCCACTAATTACCCATCAATCACCCCCTGTCACTGCTACCTATCAGATTAGACCCCTATCTGCCCCTAGGGCACTCAATCACCCGCCCACACCCTCAGAATGCCCTCAGACCCCAGCCCTGATCACCTCGCCAGTGCATTGCTTGCATCTATTCCCCCCTCTAATCACACCTTGAGACACCCATCAATCACCTCCTGTCACCCCCTAGCACACCTACCCATCAGATCAGGCCCCAATTTGCCCCGTGTGGGCTCCTGATCACTCGGCCAAACCCTCAGACCCCCTTCCGATCACCTCCCCAGTGCATTGATTGCATCTATTTCCCCCTCTAACCACCCCCTGAGACACCCATCAATCACCTCCTGTCACCCCCCTAGCACTCCTATCCATCAGATCAGGCCCAATACAACCTGTCATCTAAAAGGCCACCCTGCTTATGACCGGTTCCACAAAATTCGCCCCCTCATAGACCACCTGTCATCAAAATTTGCAGATGCTTATACCCCTGAACAGTCATTTTGAGACATTTGGTTTCCAGACTACTCACGGTTTTGGGCCTGTAAAATGCCAGGGCGGTATAGGAACCCCACAAGTGACCCCATTTTAGAAAAAAAAGACACCCCAAGGTATTCTGTTAGGTGTATGACGAGTTCATAGAAGATTTTATTTTTTGTCAAAAGTTAGCGGAAATTAATTTTTATTGGTTTTTTTTCACAAAGTGTCATTTTTCACTAACTTGTGACAAAAAATAAAATCTTCTATGAACTCGCCATACACCTAACGGAATACCTTGGGGTGTCTTCTTTCTAAAATGGGGTCACTTGTGGGGTTCCTATACTGCCCTGGCATTTTAGGGGCCCTAAACCGCGAGGAGTAGTCTTGAAACCAAATGTCGCAAAATGACCTGTGAAATCCTAAAGGTACTCATTGGACTTTGGGCCCTTTAGCGCAGTTAGGGTGCAAAAAAGTGCCACACATGTGGTATCGCCGTACTCAGGAGAAGTAGTATAATGTGTTTTGTGGTGTATTTTTACACATACCCATGCTGAGTGGGAGAAATATCTCTGTAAATGACAATTGTTTGATTTTTTTACACACAATTGTCCATTTACATAGAAATTTCTCCCACCCAGCATGGGTATGTGTGAAAATACACCCCAAAACGCATTATACTACTTCTCCTGAGTACAGCGGTACCACATGTGTGGCACTTTTTTTACACCCTAAGTACGCTAAGGGGCCCAAAGTCCAATGAGTACCTTTAGGATTTCACAGGTCATTTTGCGACATTTGGTTTCAAGACTACTCCTCACGGTTTAGGGCCCCTAAAATGCCGGGGCAGTATAGGAACCCCACAAATGACCCCATTCTAGAAAGAAGACACCCAAAGGTATTCCGTACGGAGTATGGTGAGTTCATAGAAGATTTTATTTTTTGTCACAAGTTAGCGGAAAATGACACTTTGTGAAAAAAAACTATTAAAATCAATTTCCGCTAACTTGTGACAAAAAAAATAAAAACTTCTATGAACTCACCATACTCCTAACGGAATACCTTGGGGTGTCTTCTTTCTAAAATGGGGTCATTAGTGGGGTTCCTATACTGCCCTGGCATTTTAGGGGCCCTAAACCGTGAGGAGTAGTCTTGAAACAAAAATGACCTGTGAAATCCTAAAGGTACTCATTGGACTTTGGGCCCCTTAGTGCAGTTAGGGTGCAAAAAAGTGCCACACATGTGGTATTGCCGTACTCAGGAGAAGTAGTATAATGTGTTTTGGGGTGTATTTTTACACATACCCATGCTGGGTGGGAGAAATATCTCTGTAAATGACAATTTGTTAATTTTTTTTACACACAATTGTCCATTTACAGAGATATTTCTCCCACTTAGCATGGGTATATGTAAAAATACACCACAAAACACATTATACTACTTCTCCTGAGTACGGCGATACCACATGTGTGGCACTTTTTTGCACCCTAACTGCGCTAAAGGGCCCAAAGTCCAATGAGTACCTTTAGGATTTCACAGGTCATTTTGAGAAATTTCGTTTCAAGACTACTCCTCACGGTTTAGGGCCCCTAAAATGCCAGGGCAGTATAGGAACCCCACAAATGACCCCATTTTAGAAAGAAGACACCCCAAGGTATTCCGTTAGGAGTATGGTGAGTTCATAGAAGATTTTATTTTTTGTCAAAAGTTAGCGGAAATTGATTTTAATTGTGTTTTTTCACAAAGTGTCATTTTCCGCTAACTTGTGACAAAAAATAAAATCTTCTATGAACTCACCATACTACTAACGGAATACCTTGGGGTGTCTTCTTTCTAAAATGGGGTCATTTGTGGGGTTCCTATACTGCCCTGGCATTTTAGGGGCCCTAAACCGTGAGGAGTAGTTTTGAAACGAAATTTCTCAAAATGACCTGTGAAATCCTAAAGGTACTCATTGGACTTTGGGCCCTTTAGCGCAGTTAGGGTGCAAAAAAGTGCCACACATGTGGTATCGCCGTACTCAGGAGAAGTAGTATAATGTGTTTTGTGGTGTATTTTTACACATACCCATGCTGAGTGGGAGAAATATCTCTGTAAATGGACAATTGTGTGTAAAAAAAATTAACAAATTGTCATTTACAGAGATATTTCTCCCACCCAGCATGGGTATGTGTAAAAATACACCCCAAAACACATTATACTACTTCTCCTGAGTACGGCAATACCACATGTGTGGCACTTTTTTGCAGCCTAACTGCGCTAAGGGGTCCAAAGTCCAATGAGCACCTTTAGGCTTTACAGGGGTGCTTACAATTTAGCACCCCCCAAAATGTCAGGACAGTAAACACACCCCACAAATGATCCCATTTTGGAAAGTAGACCCTTCAAGGTATTCAGAGAGGGGCATGGTGAGTCCGTGGCAGATTTCATTTTTTTTTGTCGCAAGTTAGAAGAAATGGAAACTTTTTTTTTTTTTTTCTCACAAAGTGTCATTTTCCGCTTACTTGTGACAAAAAATAATATCTTCTATGAACTCACTATGCCTCTCAGTGAATACTTTGGGATGTCTTCTTTCCAAAATGGGGTCATTTGGGGGGTATTTATACTATCCTGGAATTCTAGCCCCTCATGAAACATGACAGGGGGTCAGAAAAGTCAGAGATGCTTGAAAATGGGAAAATTCACTTTTTGCACCATAGTTTGTAAACGCTATAACTTTTACCCAAACCAATAAATATACACTGAATGGGTTTTTTTTAATCAAAAACATGTTTGTCCACATTTTTCGCGCTGCATGTATACAGAAATTTTACTTTATTTGAAAAATGTCAGCACAGAAAGTTAAAAAAATCATTTTTTTGCCAAAATTCATGTCTTTTTTGCTGAATATAATAAAAAGTAAAAATCGCAGGAGCAATCAAATAGCACCAAAAGAAAGCTTTATTAGTGACAAGAAAAGGAGCCAAAATTCATTTAGGTGGTAGGTTGTATGAGCGAGCAATAAACCGTGAAAGCTGCAGTGGTCTGAATGGAAAAAAAGTGGCCGGTCCTTAAGGGGTAGAAAGCCCTAGGTCCTCAAGTGGTTAAGCACTATTTGGCCAGGCTTCATTGCTAAATTACAGGGGACTGGAGCCACCCAGGGAGATGGCGAGGGACAATCGGCCTTAAAGCGGCTTAAGGATGCCCCAGGTAAGTATGGAACCTTAGATGCTTCTCATCTCAGGGACCCTTTAACAGCAGCTTGCCCTGCATCGACTCCCACTTCTCCAGCTCTATCCCACTCTGCCAGTCTCATCACTGGCTGCCAGTTACACAAAGGATACAATTCAAAATCCTAATGCTCATCTTACAAAGCACATTACAACTTTTTTATCTAAATAAATTATTTTCCAGACACCATCCTACATGCAATCTCCAATCTACTAACAATGTTTTCCGGTCTTCTTCTTTGGTTACCGCTTCGCACTCCCGCCTACAAGACTTCTCTTGATCCTCTCTCCTCCTCTGGAACACCCTCTCTCAACACATCCACCACTTGCCCACACTTACCCTTTTTTAGGCGCCATCTGAACGCTCCCCTCTTCAGGAAAGCATACTCTCTCTCTTAGCCCTGGCAACTGACCACAATTTTACCATCCTATACACAGCTTTCCCTCACCTACTGTCCTATCCCTTAACCCTTCAGACTGTAAGGCTAATTGGCCAGCACCCTTTCCCTTTGTCTCTTAATGCTGTGTAATGTTCATGGATATCTTCCATCATTATGTAACAATCTGTTATTGATTTGTTCACTGCATAAGCTGTAATCCACCTGAGTATTGTACTGTATACTGCAATTGTATTGTTTATATTGTACTGTTATACCTTGTATTTTGTTGTACAGCACCATGGATGATGCTGGCACTATATAAATCAATGATAATAATAATAATAAGACTTGGAAAGCTGAATGCCAAAGACCTTGCAAGTGTACTATTTGTTCAAGACCAACAGTAACTGAAAGTGTTATACCTATTGTTATGGAGGTGACAGTGGCTTACATTGTATTTGCCAACTTTCAGAATTTATCATTTACAACTGAGAGAGCCTGACAACATTTGAAACATATACTCTGCCTCTTGCAGTACCTATAGATCAAAGAGATGCTCTAGAAATCATTCTTTGTATAACCACTATTTGTCAAAAAATAATGGGATATGTATTCAGACAGCACAATAGAGTATTATACAGGAACATTGCTTAATATGAAGTGGATTTATATTTCCCTATCAAGTACATACAATAAACCAGCAAAGGAAGAGATGAACATACAAAAACAAACACTGGCTTTCACACAAAGCCTGGCTTCCACACAAGTGCGCATTAGTTGGCATACACAATAAATACTGCAGTTGTATTATTATTACTATTATTATTATTTATTGCATTTATAAAGTGACAACATATTATGCAGCGCTTCACAATAGATAAATGGGTAAACATACAAGGTTGGACTTGCAGGAAACTCACAACAAAAGACGATCATGCAAATTATTTGATAACAGTACGGTGTCATATGTCAACATAGAGACTGTTCTAGTCCACAAGAGGGGTGATTGACAGTAAGATTGCATAATCAAGCTGGAAACACTAGGGTGGAGGGCCCTGCCAGAGGCTTACAATCTAAAGGGTGGGGTGGAGACAATAAATGCATCTGTTGAGAGGGTGTCTAACAGAACGTATTATGGTGCTGGTGTAGGGGGGTATGCGAGCATGAACAGATTTGTATGAAAAAGTTGTAAACATAAGACCATGATCAGACCAACTGGAAGATTGGGCTTACGCTAACTAACATTAAAAAGTATAATATAGATAACCATATATAGCTACAGCGTAAAGAAGGGAATGTTGGGAAAGGTACTGAATTGGAATTATTTGTGTTCCAGATTTTTGACTTGTGGGAATCTAATTCTCCAAGTCCATCTTGTCAGGTATTTAGCAGAAGAATACTATTTAACGGGGAACCATAGTAAAAATAACATAATGTATAAAATTGGTTTTTCTTTTTTTTTTTTTACAATATTCATTTGTAAATAAGTCAGTGTTTGTGCCCATTGTAAAATCTTTCCTCAACCTGATTTACATTCTGCAATTTATCAAATCAACATTCTGCAATTTAACACAGGTGGAAACATCTTTAGTCCAGTTAGGTGTTTGCTGCAAAATATTGTGATGCTAAAACTAGAGATATAGCGAACATCACATTTTCAGTTCTCAAACATCGAACGCGAATTTTCGTAAAAGTTTGTGGACAGACTGTTTGCAGTGGGCTCCATAGACTTTAATGGCAAGCAAACGGCCACCGACTTTAGTGGTTAATAGCAAAGCTCCCTTACGTGCTAGAAACACCAAATTTGCAGGTTATGTGGAGGGGGGCAGTGACTACAAGAGGAACAAAATAAATCAAAAAGACCTTATATTTTTTGAGAAAATAGATTTTAAAATTTCAAAGGAAAAAGGTATACTTTTAAATGTGGTAAATGGCAGTTCTTAATGAAACAAAACCCATCGACTTTAGAGGTTAATAACAAAGCCCCCTTACATGGTAGAAACACCAAATTTGCAGGATTTATTAAAAAGATAGTGGGGAAAAATATTATTTTCCTATTTTAAAAAAATATATATATGTGCAGAGTGGGGGAAATTTAAAAAAAAAATGACGTGGGTTCCCCCCTACGCAGCATATTTAACACCTTGTCACCCATGCAGGCTGGGATAGCCAGAATGTGGAGCCCTGGCCGACTGGGGCTTTGCACCCTGAGCTATACCAGCCCGCAAGATCCATGGTATGAGGGGCTCCGGGGGAGAGGAGCGGCCAAGCCTTCCAATCCATGAACAAGGGGCTCTTCCCCACCTTTGGTGCCCCAGGAGGAGGTGGGGCGAAGACTCCCTGGGGGGGGGGTTCATGGTGGCATCTGGGAGTCCTTTTTAAGAAGGGGACCCCAGATGCCAGCCCTCCTCCCAGGAGAAAGGAGTATAGGGATGCAAAGTACCCCTTACCCATTTCCACAAAGGGTTAAATGAAATAAAAACACAACGAGAAAAGTATTTTATTAATCTTAATTAACAAATACTTACCTGTACCTTTAAGAAAAAGTCAATGGGAGTCAGGAGGATCCCCGTTGGTCTGTTAATAGACCAATGGGGAGACTTGGAGCCAAAATTCAAAGATGCTTTCAGCTTTAGCTATACAGATTATAGCTAGAGCTGTGTGCTGTGCGAAGGGGAGCAGCGATGTGTGTTAGCGGGGGTGCGTCTTTGATCCTCAATCAAGGTGAAGATCGCAAGATAGAGGATATTGGCGTGGGACCTTTCCGAGGATATTGGTATTTATGTTTATTAAGATTAATAAAATACTTTTCTCGTTGTTGTGTTTTTATTTCATTTAACCCTTTGTGGAAATGGGTAAGGGGTACTTTGTACCCCTATACTCATTTCTCCTTGGAGGGGACTCTCAGATGCCATCAAGAACTCCCCCCAGAGAGTCATCGCCCCCACCTCCTCCTGGGGCACTGGAGGTGGGAAAGAGCCCATTGTCCATGGTTTGGACAAGGTCATTTTGAGGCATTTGTTTTCTAGACTACTCCTCGCGGTTTAGGGCCCCTAAAATGCCAGGGCAGTATAGGAACCCCACAGTTGACCCCATTTTAGAAAGAAGACACCCCAAGGTATTCCGGTAGGTGTATGGTGAGTTCATAGAAGATTTTATGTAAACATTTAAAAACCCGCCGACTTTAACGGTTAATAGCTAAGCCTGCTTAAAATTTAGGAATACCAAATTCCCAGGGTATACTAAGGGGATCAGTGGGAATAAGAGGAATTTTTTTTTTTTCAAAAAGACCTTGTAGTTTTTGAGAAAATCGATTTTTAAGTTTCAAGGGGAAAAATGTCTTTTCTTACCAGCCCACATGGTCCATGGATTGGGGCGTCTCGGAAGGGGAGGGGCAGCCAAGCTTTCCCCTCCCCCTCCGAGCCCTTGTCCAATCCAAGGACAAGGGGCTCTTCTCCACCTCCGATGGGCGGTGGAGGTGGAGGCCACGATTTCCTGGGGGGGGGGGAATGTTCATGGTGGTATCTGGGAGTCCCCTTTAAAAAGGGGTCCTCCAGATGCCCACCCCCCCTCCCAGGAGGAATGAGTATAGGGGTACTTGTACCCCTATACTCGCAATAGCCTCGGAAATGTTCTATCTGTTACAATGTAACAAAGTTATTACAATGTAACAACTTTGTTACATTGTAACTACGCCGCACCCGATGTCACTCGCCGCTCAGCCGCCGCATACACTTACGCGTCCTTGCAGGACGTTAAGTCCCCGCCGGCTCCCGCTGTCCACCCCGCCTACATGTGGGTGACATGTGGGAGAGGCGGGGAGGGCAGCAGGAGCCGGCGGGACCTAGCGTCCTGCACGGACCCGACAGAACTCTGAGCTATATAGCTCAGAGCTCTCTAAGCATCTTTGAATTTGGGCTCTAAGGAGCCCCATTGGTCCTTAGCAGACCAATGGGGTTCCTTCTGATTTGAAGGAACCCCATTGGCCTGCTAAGGACCAATGGGGCTCCTTGGAGCCCAAATTCAAAGATGCTTAGATAGCTCTGAGCTATATAGCTCAGAGCTCTGTCGGGTCCGTGCAGGACGCTAAGTCCCCGCCGGCTCCCGCTGCCCTCCCCGCCTCTCCCACATGTCACCCACATGTCACCCACATGTGGGTGACATGTGGGTGACAGATGTGGGCGGGGTGGACAGCGGGAGCCGGCGGGGACTTAGCGTCCTGCAAGGACGCGTAAGTGTATACGGCGGCTGAGCGGCGAGTGACGTCGGGTGCAGCGTAGTTGCAATGTAACAAAGTTGTTACATTGTAACTGATAGAACATTTCCGAGGCTATTGCGAGGGATCATTTATTTAAAGGGACAGGTAAGTATTAATGGTTAATTAAGAATATTAAAGGACTTTTTTTTTTTTGTGGTTGTTTTTTGTTCAATTAAAATACTTTTTCTAAGTGTTTGTGTGTTTATTTACTTTTAACTCTTAAAGGAAATGGGTAAGGGGTACAAGTACCCCTATACTCATTTCTCCTGGGAGGGGGGGCGAGCATCTGGGGGACCCCTTTTTAAAGGGAACTCCCAGATGCCACCATGAACCCCCCCCAGGAAATCGCGGCCTCCACCTCCACCGCCCATCGGAGGTGGAGAAGAGCCCCTTGTCCTTGGATTGGACAAGGGCTCAGAGGGGAGGGGAAAGCTTGGCCGCCCCTCCCCTTCCGAGACCCCCCAATCCATGGACCATGCGGGCTGGTATAGTCAGGGTGCGGAGCCCCACGCGGCCGGTGCTCCGCATTCTGGCTATCCCAGCCTGCATGGGGGACAAGGGGTTAAAGAGGTCTGGGAGGGGGGACTCCACATTTTTTTTTTATATTTACCACACTCAGAACGAAGTAAGTAAAACTCTTCCCACTTGGGGGAATCTATGAAAATAATACACTATTGTTACCTGTGCAAAAAAAACTGACATTTTCCGCATTTGAAAGACATTTTTCCCCTTGAAACTTAAAAATCGATTTTCTCAAAAACTATAAGGTCTTTTTGAAAAAAAAATTTTTCCTCTTATTCCCACTGATCCCCTTATTATACCCTGGGAATTTGGTGTTCCTAAATTTTAAGCAGGCTTTGCTATTAACCGTTAAAATCGGCGGGTTTTTAAATGTATACATTTTTCCTTTGAAACTTTAAAATCGATTTTCTGAAAAACTATAAGGTCTTTTTGAAAAAAAAAAATTTCCTCTTATTCCTTCTGATCTCCTTAATATATTCTTCAAATTTGAGGCTCTTAGCAATTAAGGGGGCTTTGCTATTAACCCTTAAAGTCGGCGGCTACCTAACATTGATCCATGCGTCAACTTTTCCGCTTGGGAGCATGGCCTTACGCATTAATTGCTAGTAGGAAATTACGCGTAAGACCTTACCGTAACAACCTGCATCGGTATTCTTACGCGTAATTGCGTAAGGACCATGCGTAATTACAGACATGAAACATAGATAAATGTCTACGCCGTAACCGTAACTCCGTAATGCGTAATAGCGTAAAATTACCCGTAATGATCCGTAAGCGTAGTTTTTTCCATTAAGGCCAGCACTAGGCAAATTAGGGCCTGATCTGATGGGTAGGTGTGCTAGGGGGTGACAGGTGGTGACAGGAGGTAATCGATGGGCGTCTCAAGATGTGATTAGAGGTGGGAAATAGATGCAAGCAATGCACTGGCGAGGTGATCAGGGCTGGAGTCTGAGGGCGTTCTGAGGGTGTGGGCGGGTAATTGGGTGCCCTAGGGGCAGATATGGGTCTAATCTGATGGGTATCAGTGACAGGGGCTGATTGATAGGTGATTGATGGGTGATCAGTGGGTGATTAGATGGCAGAACAGATGTAAACAATGCACTTTGGAGGTGATCTTAGGGTAGGTTTGGGGCAATCTGATGGTGTGGGTGGGTGATCAGATTGCCCGCAAGGGGCAGGTTAGGGGCTGATTGATGGGTGGCAGTGACAGGGGGTGATTGATGGGTGATTGATAGGTGATTGACAGGTGATCAGTGGGTTATTACAGGGAAGAACAGATGTAAATAATGCACTGGCGAATTGATAAGGGGGGGTCTGAGGGCAATCTGAGCATGTGGGTGGGTGATTGGGTGCCCGCAAGGGGCAGATTAGGGTCTAATCTGATGGTAACAGTGACAGGTGGTGATTAGTGTTGGGCGAACAGTGTTCGCCACTGTTCGGGTTCTGCAGAACATCACCCTGTTCGGGTGATGTTCGAGTTCGGCCGAACACCTGGTGGTGTTCGGCCAAACTGTTCGGGGTTCGCCGAACTACTGAATGCATGGCCGAACAGGGCCCCTGTTCGGCCGAACAGGGCCCTGTTCGGCCGAATACTGCCCCCCATGGGGTCGCAGGCATAAGGGGGGAGCATGCCCCGATCGCGGGGGGGTCGGAAATTCCCCCCACCCCCTCCGCTAGCGCTCCCCCCTCTGCCCGCTTCCCCATACAAAAAGTTTGAAACAAGTTCAATAGTACCTGGGCTGGTGGCACTGGCTGGCAGTGGAGTGAGGAGGAGGAGGAGTCCGAGTAGCAGAGTGACGTTGAGGCCGGGCAGTGGGCGGTTCAGCGCTAGTACCCTTGTGGTACTTCCGCCCTTTCTCTGACCTCACGTCCTCTGCATACGAGGGTACGCATCACGCGTACCCTCGTATGCGTCATCACGCAGAGGACGTGAGGTCAGAGAAAGGGCGGAAGTACCACAAGGGTACTAGCGCTGAACCGCTCGCTGCCCGGCCTCAATGTCACTCTGCTACTCGGACTCCTCCTCCTCCTCACTCCACTGCCAGCCAGTGCCACCAGCCCAGGTACTATTGAACTTGTTTCAAACTTTTTGTATGGGGAAGCGGGCAGAGGGGGGAGCGCTAGCGGAGGGGGTGGGGGGAATTTCCGACCCCCCCCACGACCGGGGCATGCTCCCCCCTTATGCCTGCGACCCCATGGGGCCCCCAAAATGGGCATGTTCGGGGGTCCCATTGACTCCCATTGAGTTCGGCGTTCGGGCCGAACATGCCGAACATCTGGCCCATGTTCGGCCTGTTCGGCCCGAACCCGAACATCCAGGTGTTCGCCCAACACTAGTGGTGATAGGGGGTGATTAATGGGTAATTAGTGGGTGTTTAGAGGAGAGAACAGATGTAAACACTGCACTTGGGAGGTGATCTGATGTCGGATCTGCGGGCGATCTATTGGTGTGGGTGGGTGATCAGATTGCTCGCAAGGGGCAGGTTAGAGGCTGATTGATGGGTGACAGGGGGTGATTTATGGGTATTTGACAGTGCACGGGGGAGGGGGGGGGTCTGGGGAGAACATGAGGGGTGGGGGGTGATCAGGAGGGAGCAGGGGGCAGTTTAGGGTTAAAAAAAAATAGCGTTGACAGATAGTGACAGGGAGTGATTGATGGGTGATTAGGGGGTGTGACTGGGTGCAAACAGTGGTCTGGGGGGGTGGGCAGGGGGGGTCTGAGGGGTGCTGTGGGCAATCAGGGGGCAGGGGGGGAAATCAGTGTGCTTGGGTGCAGACTAGGGTGGCTGCAGCCTGCCCTGGTGGTTCCTCGGACACTGGGACCACCAGGGCAGGAGGCAGCCTGTATAATAGGCTTTGTATACATTACAAAGCCTATTATACGTGTAGTTACCGGTGATCCGGGTGCTAGTAACCCGCCGGCGCTTCCGAACGGCCGGCGGGTTACAGCGTGAGGGGGGCGAAGCCAGTCGCCGGCGGCTGATCGCGTCATGAATGATGCGATCGCCGCATAACCACGCCCACCGCCGCCACCGCAGATGGGCATATTGCGGTCGTTTGGGCCCAGCCCTTGCCGCTGCCCATCAGCTTAAGGCGGTCGGCAAGTGGTTAAAGAGTAAAAATTATTCATACGATGCCTAATTTTGACAAATGTACTTTATAATTTAAGTAGGCCTCAGTTACTTGGCCTGAGTTTTATGTAAAAGGCTTGTCCGCAGTGTATGCCTTTAAAATAGACAGAGGCATCTCAGGGTCTGCGTGTAGCAGAAGATACACGCAGATACTGAGAACATGTTCCTAAGAGAAGGCCATCGGTTTACTCTGACCTCCACTTACAGGACAGGAACAGTAAACATTGGCCATATTTACTAAACATTCACATTCCCGCATCTGGGTCAAGTGCCTCATCGATTATTAATCGAGTAGGTGTGTATGATGACACCACAAGTGAGTCCACCAATAGACTTATTTAGGGGGTGGCGAAGATGATGTCATATTTAACTCTTTCCTAGCCGGTATTAAATCTGGAGCGAGCAATGGAGAACTCACTTCTGCTTCTTCCTTCTGCACTAGCTCGCAAGGCCGACTGGGACCTAAGCATGTTCGTCCTTTCTGTAATCTGATATAATGTATGTTGTACATATGTAGTTTAGTGTAACGTAGTTAGGAAGAAGGTACCTGATTGACTTCAAGAGGGAGTCTAATCATGAGCTTATAACGCAACATGAAGATTGGCATGGCTAGGATATGATGAATGTATCTATCTGTATTCCTGTGACTTGAATAAATGACGGAAACATTGAAAGAAGCCTGAGCAAGTCTATATCCTGTTTGCTGTGTGGAGAGTCAAGTGATCTCACAGTCTGTGAGACGATGGTGTCGAAGCAAGGTGATAAGAACAGTTTATAACACCTATTATACGTGTAGTTACCGGTGATCCGGGTGCTAGTAACCCGCCGGCGCTTCCGAACGGCCGGCGGGTTACAGCGTGAGGGGGGCGAAGCCAGTCGCCGGCGGCTGATCGCGTCATGAATGATGCGATCGCCGCATAACCACGCCCACCGCCGCCACCGCCGATGGGCATATTGCGGTCGTTTGGGCCCAGCCCTTGCCGCTGCCCATCAGCTTAAGGCGGTTGGCAAGTGGTTAAAGAGTAAAAATTATTCATACGATGCCTAATTTTGACAAATGTACTTTCTTTATTTTACGAGAATTGTTTTAAATGTTGCCATTACTTTTATAACCTTTGCAATTATACTATTATTCAGCTTCGTTTTACTATCTGATGTTTTGCAAATAAAGAAAACTGCAATAAATTAATAACTATCAATATATTCAACTATAGCTATAGCTCATAATATTTAGCAAATATTTTAAAATAGGCATACAAATGCTGAACTTGCGCTCTCAACTATTTAAAAACCTATAAATCATCACTTTACACTACTCCTTAAGTACTATAATCAATTCAGGTTGTTGGAATATCAGCAGTAATATATGTGCATTGTACAATAGCCTAATGATGCATAACAAATGACTGTCAATTCTTCGGGGTCTTAATTATTGAGTATATTATACACTACTTCCATTTGTGTGTGATACTCTGTTCATAAAATCTTTATGCGCTCTGTCTCATGGATCTCATAGCATTAGTCACTGTAAGATGCCATTGTTACAAAATAATATGATTAATGCAATATTTTACACGCACTGTTATTTAAGACCAAGCTGGTTATATTTTATAGCAGTGTCTCCACTACTTTGCCAATTTATGTTACATGTATCTAAATAATACAAAGTTAGCAAGTAAACTTAAAATGTTATTTCTCAGCCTCTATTTGTATTTAGCTACAGCATTGGTGACATGAGGTATAGTAGGATGTTAGTCATGAAATAGAAAATATACTTTTTGTGAGGACAACAAAAGTTACAATTGGTAATGACTTTTACTGGATAACCAAAGACAGAGGTTTCTGCAAAACAATGCAGACAATGTGGTGTTGTGCTTAGCAGAGTTGGACAGCACTGGAGAACATAAGGCAGCCAGAAAAAAATTGTCTATTATGTGGCAAACACACTCACTGAACGCTGTCCTTACACTAGACAACTACTGTATGTCAGGTAAACTTTTAACATCTCCTTGATGTAAATCATTTACATGGTTTACTATCCTGCAGTTCTATTCAACCATATTTCAACAGGAATTTGATCTAGTGTTGATTAGGATATTGCTACCACTAGCTTTGTGGATATACAGCCATAAACTCTATGTTGTCTCCACCCAAAATTAAAACACTGAAAATTTCACAGGTTAACATTTTCATTTTTGTGACTGTGGTCATATTAATGCCCTAAAATAACATTTTGTTAATAAATAAATAACACCTTACTTTTATTAAAGATGCAGTCTACAGTAGGGCACCAAAGGGCCAACAATAAGCTCATGGCTGTGGTTGCAATCACAATCACAATAAAATAAGGAGTTCTGTTCCACCCCAAAATACAAGCACGATTCAATACAAGACAAGCTGTTCATAAAAAACTGTGTCTTTTGCTAGTGGAATTTGTATAGTCATGGTTGTGGTTACTGCCTGGAGCTTGTTTTCTGTGTGCTCCTTGTTCTTCCCAGTCTGTGGGAGTGATTTAGGATGGCTGTAAGGCACTTTTACACTTAATCAGTTGCTCTCAGTTATAACTGAAAGAAAACTGATTTTCAAAGTATTGTCTATGTTTTCCTTTGGCTCAGTTCACACTATATGCGTTTTAACAGAATTTTTTTTTCACAATGCACTGCTATGGAAAAAATGCATACCAACGCATACTAACGCACACTAAGGTCTCTTGCACACTACATGCAATTCCAATTTTTTATATGGCCGATTTTATGATTCCAATTAAAAATTGTAGCAGCATGCAGTATTTTTTTTTTATCAAAATCAAAAATAGGACGTATAAAAAAATAGGAATCGCATGTAGTGTGCAAGAGGCCTGACACATATCAACGCATTAAGTGCAAAAGGACTCTATGCACACTAACGCATACCAACTGATTACGTGTACATGGGCTCTAAGACTCTGTGTCAGTGAACCAAAGATAGGGCAGTAGTTGCAGTAACAAAGTATTAATCTTACCACGGGGGGAGGCGACTCTCAGCAAAGTTCCTTAACTTGTAACAATTTGATGATGCAAACATATAACTATACCCAGACTGACTTGCAACCCTGTTTGTGGACCCATGCATTAGTGAACAACTTTTGGCTGAAAACTTACACAGTCTCAGTATTGCATTATGCTTTTATTAACTTCCTCCAGGGCAGTATTACATGATAACGACCCCAAACACACCTCCAAGACTAACACTGCCTTGCTAAAGAAACTGAGGGTAAAGGTGCTGGCCTGGCCACGTATTTATCCAGACCTAAACCCTATTTTGCATCTCTGGTATTTTCAAGCAGAAGGTGGAGGAGCGCAAGGTATCTAACATCCACCAGCTTTGTCACAGAAGAGGTTTCCGGTTGCAACCCATCAAGCTTTAGTGAACTCAATGTCCAAGAATTAACCACTTTGCAACTTCTGCTACGCTTTTCTAAGTCCTTGTTTATAAACACCTGCAAACACATGTAAACACTTGGTTCTGTTTTCTATTTTTAGAAAACGGAGTTAGTATAGCACCATCTTGTGGTCAAAAAATAAAACTACTTCAAAATACACCATTATACGCTTACCATAGAAAAATTAAATGATTTTCATTATTTTTTTAACGCCTTCACTCCTAACCCAATATAAAATATCATCATACATTGTAATAGGGACACAATTTAAACATTGTAATAACCGGGACAAATGGGCAAATAAAATGTGTCTGTTTTATCTACAATAGCACATTTTATTTTTAAACTACAATCGCTGACAGCTGGGAAATGGTGATTTTTTTTCATTTTTTCTTCTTATGTCCTGTCAAATGCATAAAAAATAATAACATTCTTAGCATAAACTCCTGCCCAGAGAAAGCCTAGTTTGTCCCACAAAAAATAATATATAGATCATTTCAGTGTGATAATTAGCGATACAGTTATTACCGAATGAATGTGAAGAGCTTTTGAAGGGGAAAAAAAACCTGTGGTAGAGAAGTGGTTAAAGAGACTCTGTAACATTAAAAAGATCCCCTGGGGGGTACTCACCTCGGGTGGGGGAAGCCTCCGGATCCTAATGAGGCTTCCCACGCCGTCCTCTGTCCCACGGGGGTCTCGCCGCAGCCCTCCGAACAGCCGGCGACTGTGCCGACTGTCAGTTCAATATTTACCTTTGCTGGCTCCAGCGGGGGCGCTGTGGCAACTTTCGGCACGAAAATAGACGGAAATACCCGATTTCCGTCGGGTCCGCTCTACTGCGCAGGCGCCGGAAACTTGCTCCTGCGCAGTAGAGCAGACCCGACGGCGATCAGGTATTTCCGCCTACTTCGGCGCCGACAGCCGTCAGAGAGCCTGCGCAGGAGCCAGGAAGGTGAATATTACGTCACCGCTGCACGGAGGGCTGCAGCGAGACCCCTGACGGATGGAGGATGGCGTGGGAAGCCTCATTAGGATCCGGAGGCTTCCCCCACCCGAGGTGAGTACCCCCCAGGGGCCGTTTTGTCGTTACAGTTCCTCTTTAAGGCAGTGCTTGAAAATGATGTTGGGTACACAAAATATTGACACTTTGGGCACAATTTTGACATTCTTCACTTAGGGGGTACTCACTTTTGTTGCCAGCAGTTTAGACATTAATGGCTATGTATTGAGTTATTTTGATGGAAAAGCAAATTTAAACAGATATAGGGCTTGATTCACAAAGTGGTGCTAACTGTTAGCACGCCTGTGAAAACCCCCTTAGCACGTCTAAATGAGCTTTTCGCGCACAAAGCTTTAGCGCGCAAAACTTTACGCGCGCACTGCACAGAGCGCAGGGCGCTCCGCGCGAAGTGCCCATGAAAGCCTATGGGTCTTAGCGCGCAATCTGATTGAGAAAACCGGTGTTAACCTACTTAGCACCCTGGTTAGCATGCCTAAAGACTTTAGACGTGCTAAGTAGGTTAGCACCGCATAGTGAATCAAGCCCATAGACGCTGTTTACTTTTTTTTTCAATAAAGTGACATAGTAGGGAATTAGAAAAAAAAGTACAAATATATTTCCAAGTACCGCATACTAATTAATACAGTATAAGGGCCTGTACACACTGCTGCGCTTGCGCTGCGTTTTTAAAAGCGCATGTGTTTTTAAAATCGCAAGGTCTTTTGAAAAAGAATGAAAATCGTGATGACTTGTACACACTGGTGCAATGCATTTTTAGAAAAACGCAATCGGAGTGCCTGCTCCGCTTTTTTTAAGCACAGCGCTTGAAAAATGCATTAAAACCGCATGCGCTTGCGTTTTTCCTGCGTTTTTCAGAAGTCAGTATCCCAGAAGACTCTGCAATTTCCTGATTCCTGTTGAAATGTAAACTAGAAAAAAACCAAAGGATTCTTTAGCCAATCAGCAGTTACAAGAAAAACGCAAGCGCATCAAAAACGCAGGCAAAAGCGCATGCGTTTTTAAAAATGCATACGATGCGTTTTTAAAATACATGCACTTCTGATTTTAAAAACGCATGCGCTTGCGATTTTGCTTGCGTTTTCCAGTGTGTACAGGCCCTAAGACTGCAACACTATTGGTGGCAGTGATAAAACCAAGAACAGATCCCAGTCAGATCCCACAGCAGTAATCCAGATATCACTGTTACTATTAGTATTCTATTTTTATACAGTATTATTTAGTGTGGGGCACTGTGAATTATATTTGCACTTTTTATATAATATTCCCATAGTGGATTCATGAATATATATATTTTTTTTCCTTGCACTATGTCACTTTAGTGTCTTGCTGCCCTCAGCAAATTAATTAATTGATTGAGATCAATACGAACAAGGCTGATTTGTTAGGGAGTCTTCTGTATATGTGTTTACTTTCTGTTGTGACCATGTATTATTTGCATATTGCACATAATCCTTTGTCAGCCATGGCAATATGTATGTTGTAAATTACTGCCAATGATGGGTTATAGCCTTGCCAAGGTCCATTTCATAAATGGCAGTCAACGTCTTTGTCATATTAAACCAATAAGAATTCTATGTATTGTATAACATAGTGATGAGGCACGTAACAGTTGTAGTTTCCTTACCTCACCTTTATACTGAACAGCCTTCATTCCAGCATAAACGGGCACAAAACAGCTTGCCAGGAGTACCTGAAATAAAATAATTAGAACACTTGTTCTAGTACAATCCGTACACCTTCGGCACTGCTTTAACTAGAAGCTTAATTTTCTATCGCAAATGTCAGTAACAATAGCCACATTTAATTTTTTATTCCAACCTTGTTAGCAATATTATACATTTGTAAAATCATGCACTGTTCTTGTAAGAAATGATTACATTTAAATTGGCTTACACAGAATACTATGCAATGACTTCGCAATGGCTTACAAACTATAACAATTTAGTTCTGACATGCTTTATGATTGGAGGTGATGAACCTCACCAATGCCTTGTTACATAAAAGCCATGAAAAAGTAATAAGCTGGAAATTTCACTCAACTTCTTGAGTCCCTTTTTAGTTGCTCTCCTATACTTGTTAGCAGCTGAAATACATTTTTTCCCTCTGAGTTAAAGATGCATTATTCAGGTTATGGTGATGTTAAAATATATAGTTAACCTAGAGTTTTGACATCTACACTGTAATTCCTTCTAAAAGCAATGCCTGTATTAATGGCTTAAGAGCAGTCTACATTTCTACATATGATCATACAGAAGTAACTACACTCTGTTTCTGGTTAATGGCTAATGGGGGTTGAAATGGGATGAAGCTAGAGGACTGTAATCTATAATTCTAAGCTCATTAAAATAGTATAAAAAGACACAGGGTTAAAACAATGATCAAAGACAAGGATATACTGCAATGTGTACATCATGCACCAATGTCCAGAAGTGAAGAACTGTCAAGTGCAAAGAACAAAGTTCCCTAGTGCATAGCATTGCAAGCCTGAAAAGGATACTTAATTGCACAGAGAATAATAGCAAAGAACCATGTCCCCAGGCTGCTTTTGATACAAGAGATGAACCCTGGCACTAATATAAGTTGGGGAACTTAAAGGGGATATGCTATCACAGTATAGTAGATACAATAATTGACTTCATTTTAGAATCTTCTATTTTCCCTCACTTATCCTATGAGTTCACTACTTTTTTTTTTTACAACTTGGCAACCACATGCCACGCATGCAAAGGTGCAAGATGTTTGATTTTGTAATAATTTACCATTGCTTTTGCCTGGCGACAGCCTAGTATTTTCTATAAGTACTTCAGCAACAATTTTGTGCATATGTCCCTGTTTTACGGCACAGAAACAGGCTCTTTAATCAAATACGTAGAAGCATGATGGATAGTGAAATGAACCACAGCCAACAAGACACAATACAGTACAGTACAACTGACAAGATACTTCAGACGCATAACCCTTATGTTGAAAATGTCCATAGGGCATAGATATCCCTCTGGGATCGGCACTTGGTCTATTGGGTGTCATTTCGGGGACAAGTTCAGTACAGACAGGTCACCAGCCTCAACATTTGCAAAAAGATAATGTAATTCTTGCAATTTATACATTTTCTTGAAAATAAGAACTTCGTTAAAAATGTGTGTCAAGTTGGGTGTTGGATATTGCTGTTAGGTAGAATATCATTCATTTCATAACAGTGATATACTACTTTCAGTTGCTTAGTGCCTAATTCTAAACCCTCCCAAAGCAAATCAGGATACTTTTACCTGACACTCCCGTAGCCGCATGCAACTGTATGCAACTGTAAGTGCTTGAGTATGCAACTGTAAGTGCTTTATACAAATCTTTTAATACATTTGTGAACGGCAGTGCCAGACCCTTCCTCTCTTAGCATAGACAACAGTGCATTGGGGTGGGGAGGGGGGGGGGAAATATCTCAAGCCCATATAGTTTTGTAAATATTCTTATTTATGAAAAAAAAATGTTTTCACAAATATTATGCCAAAATGTTAATGGCCATGTTCACTCATCACTAAAAGCAAGACAATATATATCACGTAATCAGTGCAAGATGGCCAGGCTAAAGCTGTTTCCTGTGTCTCCAGAACTGTAATAATATCTTTTTTTTTCACTGAAACTAGACTTTATGGTTGAAAATCAAGGATATTGTAATGTAATTCCCATGTAAGGCAATATGTTAAAGAGCTAAATACAATGACAGCTATACCATATCTCTTCATGAACCTTTTATCTTGCGTTGTTTTCCAAGCCTCATCTCTGGAGCCCATCTCCATTGGTCTTAGTGGTGTGTTCCTTTCAGTGTAAGTTGAAAGCAGTAGGTGGCCATGTTTTCCCATATTACCGTTAGCTGACAAGAAAGTAATTGCCTATGCTGGATACTGAAGTAACTGGACCAGCGGGTAAACATCTTACTGTTCTGACATCAAAATGAAAAGCCAGAAACAAGCCTTGAAATAAATATACTGGGAATTCTTTTCATTAAATATTTCTTATTTAATGCATCTGGAAACATCTTTGTTGAACTATAGGATTTCAGCATTTGTGTATTGCTGTAAGGCTGCCTCAAACCGCAGTAAAATATTAATATTTATGCATACGGTCTATTGTTTTTCTTGCACACATACGCTAATTTTAGCCTGAATATTTATCAACAGCTCACACTCAAAAAAATTATTATAATGAACTATAGTAAAGAATAAACATCTCAAGAAACAAAAAGGTGTAGAAACTTTTTCCTATCAGATTATCAATCAGCCTAGTACAACTTAGAAGGAACAATCCTTCAGAGACACTGAGGAAACCCTTGTCAGCAGATCATTAATAAATTAAAATCCAAATACATACAGTACACAAACACACATTGTCATAATACCGAAAATAACAGTAAAATCATATATGTAATATGCTTGAACGATTTTAGGAAAAGATTGAATTGCACGATTTCTGTCAGAAATTGCAATTTCGATTTGATTCATGATTTTCAAAATCAAGCTTTAGCATGTGCCTTATCCAGACTTCCTCTGTGCAAAGGAGGCGGGGCGGAGATGTGATAAATCCTAAGCCCAAACTCAAATAGACATGGGGCCAAAATAAAAAAATTAGACCAAGTCAAGGCCAACGGGGGTGGGGAGTTATCATGCCACTCCCTTGTCTCCCCATGTGGCATGTATTACTATGGGGGGGGGATATAAAAGTCATGTCACAGAGGCTGTGGGGACAGTTAATGTTAGGCATGGGATAAGTAGCGTAAATTTAAGCCGGGGGGGGGGGGAGGGGGGTTGCGCTGATACACATGCACACACCTAATTCTTCATCTTGCACTCAGCACTCACTGATGCACACACACACACTTCTCCATCTTTCAGCATTCACTGATACCCACAGATGATCGTACAGCACAAACTGATATGCACACATACACACTTATCCAGCACTCACTAATACACACATCCTGCAGCACACACTAATATGCACACACAAACACACTTCTCCAGCACTCACTGATACACACACACTTATACACACAGAGATACACAAACAGTCACGCACTTCAGTCTTGCTTACTCAATCTCCCCCACGCTGTGCAGATCCACATGCTCTCTTCTCTTGTATTTTGGCAATGACAACTTCTGGAAGGGGGGGGGGGGGGAGGAGAGAGGGAATTCCTTCTCTGCTCCCTGCTTGCATGCAAACTGCTGAATAAGGGGGAGGAAAAGTCAGACCAGACAGCTTAAATAGCTGTTGTCTCTCCCGGTGGTCTGCATAGCTGCGGCATTAAACAATCAGCGGAGGAAATGAGTGTTTGCCACTGATGCGAGTGCGAGAGCCTGAGCCTACTGCTGGGCTGATGACATAGGAAGAGGAGGAGTGGGAACAAAGTGGAAGGAAAGATAATAAGCTGCTGCGGGGAGTCAGTGAGATCTGCTGCTATTTGTATACAAAGCTGCGCACAGCGGGAGGGCGCAGGTCCGGCGGAATATCGCCACAAACCGCCACTGTGGCGATCACGGAATCATTGTTTCCGTGATTGCAATCGTTCAGGCCTAATGTGTAAATTTATTTTTTTCCCTTTAAAAGTAAAGAATTAAGTTAACTGTTAATCAATTTAGAAAATTACAAACATGCATCTGCTATTGCCCAGAAGAGAATAACAATCGATACCTTGGGTTCTGTATTCTGGACTGATGTACAAACACATCGCTAGCTTCCTGTTACTATGGAGGGCCTCTGTACACACATAAGATTCTCAGCAGAGGCGGTTTGTAGTGTCTGCCTTGACTGAGCTTAATCTAACATGCCGTAAACTTCATTATGTCACTTCAAAACTGAAGGAAGGAACAGGCAGGCAAACCACTGACAAAAACATTACACAACTTTACTAGCAATCCTTCAAATGACACTTGCACAAGCTACATTCGGATCATTTCAGGAATAAGTTGTCAGCATGTATAGTCAACTATTGCATTTTGTAATTAGTGACAGCAAAATAGCAGCATAACAAGGCATAAGTAGTATAAAAAGCTTGGAGATGGCTAGCAGTGCAGGCTGTGCATACTTGCGTAACCAAACTCAGTGGTGGCGTTATGGAACTAGGCAGAGACGCATGCAGCAACACCCAGGGTAGTGTCCATGGCCTGCTGTCCTAACTGCCATTTTGTCCACATTCCTGGGACCTCATCAGAGGTTTGTGGTCCATCGTCCCCATTCAGCTATGGCCATGTTAGAACATCTGACATGGGGCCTAATGCCAACGCTCATTGACTTAATTATGTGCAGTAAACTTTAGATTGTAAGCCCTTGACAGGCTCTTTCCCCACACCCGCTGTGTGTCCTCCTTGATCTTGCGACCCCACCAATGACACCCTTCCCATGGACTAACTCGGACTTGAATTGCTGGGTCTCTGTAAAATCTTATGATCTTGTACTACCTCTCTGTCTGACATCCCTTGTTAACATTGTAATTATTGTCCAGTGCTCTGTAATATGCTGGCACTTTATGAATAATAATAATAATAATAATAATAATAATAATAATAATGATAATAATAATATATTCATACACATTGGAACAAGGAAATTAAAACAATTCAAACAAATCCATTCAATTATTTGATAAAATAATTGGCTGGACAATTGGGATATGTTAGCATTTGACAAAGGCCTGCGTGCTGAAACGCTGTGCGGTTTGTGGCTAGGTTACCACTAATAAATTAAGCTATAACCACAAAATCCAGGAGGAGACCCAGTCTGCTTATTCTTTGCGATTGACTTCGCACATTTGTGTTTGCTGGTTGACTCCATGGTGTCTTAGGGCCCATTTCCACTAGTGCAGTGCGATTTTTTTTGCAGAAAAAGCATAAATGAATTCGCATGCAGATGCGCATTCATAAGCGTTTGTATGTGAATTTTCATGCAAGTTCGCACGCGTTTTCGTGTATTTTTGTAAGAACTCGATTTTAACCATGTCAGTGCCTGGGCGCTTTTACATTAATTTTACACGTAAACGTATGCGAATTCGCATGGAAAATTCGCATAGCGAAAACGCATGCCAATTTCCTATTAAATACATTACATGCAGATCGCACACTAGCCTTGCGGTGTGCGAATTCTGATGGCTCTGCTGAGCAGATTTTTTCTGCACAGTCCACCGCACAGATTTCCTGACAAGTGGAAACAAGCCCAATGACTATTATTGGCTATGCGAAACTGCATGCAGATTCGCTCAAGTGGAAACGGGCCTCTTAATGGTTGGTGGTTTGAGCTCAGGGGCCACTTTTTCTTTCTGCTTGGCTGGACAATTGCTTCATGCCTGGCCTTTGACTACACTCTTCACACTACCACTCTTTATTTTGGCACATATTTAAATGTAATATTTTTCTTAGAACTAGCCTTATTTTGCATGTTTTTTGCATGTTTTGATCTCCATGAGGACCCATTACCCTACAAGTCCATGGGCTTGATTCACTAAAGTGTGCCAAGTGTCAGCAAGCCAGTAAAAAGCCCCTTAACACATGCAAAGGCACTTTCACGCGCACCGGTGCGAGGGATCAGTAACAGCTTTAGACGTGCAAACTACTTAGCACCCTAGTTTGCACGTCCAAAGCTTTTAGGCATGCTAACTAGGTTAGCACCCTTTAGTGAACCGAGGCCCATATGTTTTGCCAGTGCAGTCCTTGTACTGTTGACCATTTTGTAATACCTGTCATACTTATGTTATACTTCCTTTGTCTTACGCATACATATCTTTTAATTTTATTGTAAAGTGCTGCAGAAGACATACACACTACATTAATCAATGAGAAATAAATAATTATACACATACACACACACTCATTCTAGTACAGAAGTGTCACACACACACACACACACACACACACACTTAGGCCTGGAACCCACTGAAAACCGCAAACGCAAAACGCAACCGCTAGCGTTTTGTCTGAGCGGTTTGCAAGCGGATTCATGCGCGTTTTTGGTCGTGTTTTGCAACATTGTATTTTTTTCCCCAGCGGGTGCCTAGCGTTTTGCGTTTTGCGTTTTTATCCTGATTGGTCCTGTGAATTATTTTTCATTTTGTTACAGTGTGCTTAACCGCAAAACGCTAGCAAAACCGCTCAGTTTAGGTTTTGCTGAGCGTTTCTGCTAGCGTTTCAATACTTTACATTGAAGCGCTAACGCTCCCAAAATGCTGCAGGTCCTGCGTTTGCGTTTCTGGGAAACGCAAACGCTCCTGTGGAAGTTGCCCCATCCATTAACATTAGCCCAGCGTTTTGGCAAACTGCTAGCGTATCGCAGTGCTGCCAAAACGCTGCCAAAAGCGCTTCTGTGGGTTCCAGCCCTAACACAGAGGTCCTAACACTACAGGGACACAAACAATGGGAAATTTTCAAACTAAGTGCAATCCTTTTAATCTTTTCAGCAATCGCTGCACTGTGTTTCAATGACAATTTCAGCTGTTATATGCCAACATCTATTGATTTAACAGTCATCATTAGTGCCTAACAAATCAAAGGTCTGACAATATCTGCAGCAGTACTGCTTCTTTCCTTTTCCTTTAGTAGCACAATTGTACTGTGGCTACATTAATTTTTTTTTTTTAAAGTGTCTCACTGGGTTTTGAATGCATTACTTTACACTAAAATACACAAACACAAACATACACACACAAATAAAACATATACACTTTCAGAACTTTTAACATTTTAAATATAATTCTTAAACAAAGACCTGCCTGTCAGTCCTCCTGATCCTTTGCCTCTAATAGTTTTAGCCATAGACCCTGAACAAACATATGTAAATCAGATGTTTCTGACATTATTGGCAAACCTGACTAGATTAGCTGCATGCTTGTTTCTGGTGTTATTCAGATACTACTGCAGCCAAATAGATCAGAAGGGCTGCCAGGAAACTGGAAATAATTAGGACAGGCTCCATATTCTTCTCACTTCAGTTGTCCTTTAAAACAGACCTGAAGATGTATTAAAAAAAAGTTTCACTTATCTGGGGCTTCTGCCAGCCCCCTGCAGCTGTCCTGTCTCTCGCCAGTCCTCAACGATCCTCTGTTCCCCCGCACAGTGCAGTTTAAGTTTGTAGACGCGCAGTAGATATTTACTTGTACTGCACCTGCACCGGACACTCGCGAACGAGGATATGAGGATGTGCGCGGCCAGTGACTGTTGACTTGTAAGTCGACGAAACTGAAACTGCACTCTAGCAGGGGAATGGAGGATGGTTGAGGAGCGGAGCGGAACAGGGCTGCTGCAGGGGGCTGGCAGAAGCCCCAGGAAAGTGAAACTCTTTTTTTTACTACATCTTTAGGTCCGCTTTAAGGTAAAAGTTAAATATCCATTGTTTTTGGTTTTCCAGAGCAATCTGATTAATACTATTCCTCAGAATGTAACACAATCACTAACAGATTATCAATGAAATGATAATTGTCATTGCATGCTGTGATTGTTTAATTATGTGTTTTATGGTTTTATGATTATACAGTAATAATGAGTTTTAGTATTTGTGTGGTTATTTTTTTTTATTAGGTGAACAGTTGGGTGTCACAGTGGCCCTAAGCATTACCTTATGTTATTTTTTTTGCCCGCATAATTCTGCCTTGAACCTCCTCCTTTCAGATAGAACCAGTTTATTACTTACACTTTTTTAGAGTACTAGTTTGAAATATTTTATATTTGGGGCACCTCCAGTTGTTTGTAGTTTTTTCTTTAGGAATGAGTTGCCAATTTCACCACAGTTTGGTATTTTTTTGTATATGTGCATATGTATTTGTGGGTGGGAGCATGGTGGGTGGGTGCCTAACTGAACAGAGAGGATGTCACTGTCCTCTTACTGACACCAGGATCTGTACATGAGCTGTAAATCATCCTATCCTGCTGACCTTTGAAAACAAAAACCTTACCTTATATGTGTTGCTCTTCCTGTTAGAAACATGCTACTAGAGTTATCCAAGAGCCCCTTTAACTTTTCTCTTGAGTTTCTACCCGGATATCATTTTTCATCTAAGCTAAAAAAAACAACTTTTCAGAACTTAGCAATACAAAAGGTAAAAAATGAATAATAAATTCATGTTGAGTAATTTCATGCTGGGTGAGAGCTTTTAAAGATATTTTAATGCAAAGGTTTGAAAATCTCTCCTTGAAGAAAATTCACAAGAAAAGTTAACACGATATGGGTCAATGGCCCATATGTACTGTATTTTCTGGCGTATAAGACGACTGGGCGTATAAGACGACCCCACAACGTTTCCAGTTAAAATATAGAGTTTAGGATGTACTTGCCACATAAGACTACCCCTCTTCCAACGCACGCCAAATAAAAAAAAAATATATATATATACTGGTGCTATGTATGAACAGATACTGGTGCTGTTCTGTACGTGGCACCTCGTATATAACAGTATATAGGGGATTGACTGGTTGGATTGGTCAACTCTCCCTCTCCCTAAGCGGACTGGTCAACTCTCCCTATCTCCAAGCGCATTGGTCACGTCTCCTTGTCTCCCTTTTTATCAGAGCGGTATGGAAGAATAGATATGCAGCATAAGTGGTGAGCTCCCTCTCCCCCACCATATGTGGCAACCTCTGAATCTCCAGCACCCAGTAATTAAACATCAGCATGTTGTGTACGTGCATCACGTATCAGCATCACGTAAACATCAGCATGTCACATACGTCCATCGCATATCAGCTGTCAGGCTTCTCTGGCTAATTTCTATAGGTCAGACTGTATGCTCATATGACTGACTTATACTCAGCCCTAACACTTGCTTACAGTCAACTCTCCCTATCTCCAAGCGGATTGGTCACGTCTCCTTGTCTCCCTTTTTATCAGAGCGGTATGGAAGAATAGATAACGCTGTGCCCATAAAACATGCCTCTGTCACCCGTCTGGCCCGCCCTTGTATCCTATTTACCAACTTCTCTGCCTCTCAGATCTCACACATAGTTACATAGTTATTTGGGTTGAAAAAAGACATACGCCCATCAAGCTCAACCAGAAAAAGTACAACACCAGCTTACTCTCTCACATATCCCTGTTGCATAGTGCACCTGCACCGCTTCACTACAGTCCTCAGCAGCGGGATCTGAGAGGCAGTAACATCAGAATAAGAATCAGAATCAATTTATTTTCGCCAAGTAAGTTTGCACCTACAAGGAATTTGTCTTGGCAGTTGCTTAACAAACACAAACAAAAACAATACAAGGACAGACAGTGTGAATATTACAAGTTAAGGACATTAAATGTATAGTGGCAGTAAGCAATGTGAGAATTGTTCATGTTTAGTTCTGTGCTGATTACTTTCAGTCCTAGCAGCTCTAACGTGGTTCAGCATTAAGCATGGCTACCGCTTGAGGAAAAAAGCTGTTCCTGTGTCTAGAGGTTTTGGTAGCGATTGACCGGAATCTTACTCCTGAAGGCATGCGCTGGAAGATGGAGTGAGCTGGGTGAGAGGGGTCAGAGGCAATTTTGGTTGCTCTCTTTCTGCACCTGCTAGCGTAAAGATCCTGCAGGGGAGGTAAGCTACAGCCAATTATTCTTTCCGCTGTTCGGATGATGCGCTGCAGCCTCACCTTTTCTAATGCTGAGCAGGAGCTGAACCATACAGTCATAGATGATGTTATGGTGGATTCGATGATTGCAGTGTAGAACTGCACCATTAGATTTTGAGGTAGGCCAAACTTTTTCAGCTGCCGTAGATGGTACATTCTCTGTTGTGCTTTCTTGACAATAGTGGCAGTGTTGTTGTCCCATTTTAAGTCGTTTGAGATCGTGGACCCAAGAAACTTGAATGACTCTACTTGGGTTATTGTGGATCCATTTATGGTTAAGGGGAGGTGCTGGGGGGGAGATCTCCTAAAGTCTATTATCATCTCCATAGTTTTGAGAGCATTTAGGCCAGATGGGTGTAAGAGGCATGCTTTATGGGCAAAGCGCAATATCTTTCTTCCACACCCTGGCCGTCCCAGACCTTGCAGCATAAGTGATGCACTCAGTAATTAAACATCAGCATGTCATGTACGTGCATCACGCATCACGTATCAGCATCGTGTAAACATCAGCATGTCACGTACGTCCATCGCGTATCAGCTGTCAGGCTTCTCTGGCTAATTGCTATAGGTCAGACTGTATGCTCATATGACTGACCTATACCCAGCCCTAACACCTGCTTACAATCCTGCCTAACAAACAAAACTACACAACCCTGCAGGTAGATGTAGCATACAAACTGACATATAGCATTCACCAAACACAGCAAGGAAATGCAGATACAGTATAATTAAATAGTCACCTGAGGCCTATGGACTGAGGCAGTCCAGACAAAAGTATAATCACAATTCAGATGCAAGGTCAAACAGGCCAGGATCAGGGCAGGCAGCGATCATGCAAGGTCCTTAAGTCGATAACAGATGATCAGAAGAAGAGTAGTCAGGTTCAATCCGGGTCGGCAACAAGGTATCAGATCTGCAAGAAGCTTGGTCAAGAGACATATAGGATCTGCAGCAAGACAAGGCACTTGGTGTGAGTGCAATCTCAGATACATGCCCAGCATAGGCTAAAACGGGCACAGACCAGAGCGCTCAGCTGATTCAAATATAACATCCCACCAATTGGAGTTCAGCGTGTCAGCAATCAGCTGACATGCAGGAAGACATGTGACTACTATTGCATAGACGGAGCGCGCACTGAGATGCGTCCTCCGCCTGCCACCCTGCACGTCTGTGAGTCAGCGGCAGGGCCGGCGGCGGCAACCTGCCGAGACCTTACATCAGCATTGCGTATTCCCCGGCATCAATGTCAGTCGGCATATAAGACGACCCCCCACCGTTCAGAAGATTTTCAACGGTTAAAAAGTAGTCTTTTATACGCCAGAATATACATAATTTACGTTTTCTCCTAAGTGATAATTTCAAACTTGTCAATAAAAATTTCTTTTAAATCACCAGCAAGCGAGAAAATACTTCAAATAATTTTAATTGTACTTTTTTTGCCTGCTTTTTGGTACTTTTTCAATTGCGAAGTAATGAAAAGTTATTCTAAAAGAAGATAAAAAATTATCTCCTAGGAGAAAACAAAGGAGAAAAAGTGAATTGCATGTGAACCCATATGTCATAAAATGGTAAATATGGTATGGTAAATACAATAAAAATACCATATGATATATTACAGATTCAAATCCTTATGGATGCAGTAAAAATAGAAATTGCAAGAATATCTCAAGATTCCATCAGTGTTTAATAGCATTCCACATTACACACCATAGTTCTTAGCACTTCCAAAATTACCATAAGCACTTCTCAATAAACACACTATGGCCCTTATTTTTTAACAATAAAATACATTAATTTTTATAAATAAAACATTTAACTTTTTCTCCTAAGTTTTCTCATAGGAGATAATTATTACATTTTCAGCACTGTAAAAGGTACTGTCATAATTATATTCTTGCGTTCTGGTGACTAAAAAGGCATTTTATTGATAAGGAGTGATAACAGCACCTAAGAGAAAACTTATGAAAAAAAGGCAAATTAAGGGACTACAGTATAAGTCTAATGGGAGGGACTGCAAAATAAGCCACTCCTATTTAATTTATAATTTGTTTTAAGAAATTCGTTTTAGTGGTTTCTTTCCTCCACTGAATGATTTCTATTCCACACAAGTCCTGGAGTATTTTTGAATTATGACTAGTTTCTTGATGCGTTGAGGACTTTACCTCCATTGTTGACAACCATTATTGTGGCACAGCTGGGCCCCTCATATCTGCAACTTTTTCAGGAAAATCTAGGCAGGCATTGAATATCCTTGCCTAGGTAATGTCACCTGATGGAGGCTCTGGGGGCTTATTTTCTAATGAAACAAACTGTTTTCTAGCAAAATAAAATGGATAAATCAAATAAAATACTGTTAGCAATTATTGTTATAAATTAACACATTTTAATGCAAACCTGTAATGAAAGCGATGAGTTTGCTTTAAGTTGTATCTGAGAAATGTGCAGAATTATGGTGTACTGGTATTTAATGTGTAGTGACCTAATGAACGTCAACAGGTACTTGATGCATATTACGGAGTATAAAGCATTACAACACATTGGGGAGTGCTGTTACACACTATAAAAGGGAGTAAGGACATAGGAAAAAATTAATTCTGCATCATTCTGGTCACAGGAAAATAAAAAGTAAATTGAGCTTTTTGAACAATGAAGAACAAGTTCATAGAATGAAAGTTAAGGTTTAAACAATTACAATGGTAAGGTCAATGTGGATGAAAAAAAGGAGTGCCTTTTCCAAGATTTCCAATTAGGGAGACATTAAAAAGTCCAAGTGCGAATAAATTACTTGGAGCATACTGTACATAACCACATAGTTAAGAGCAAGACTGCATTTCTTTTATGACTACAGCTGCTGAACCCTATTGCCTTCTACTTATTCCCATTACGCAGAAAATTACAAAAACCCACTCTACTGTAGAAACGATCATTTGCTGCTTATAATAAGGTTTTAAAATTCAACTGGCAAAGGGATAATTCAAAACGGGTTATAGGAGTGTCTCCACAAAGTCACCTATTCTAAAGGACTTACTATAGATCCAAATTCTGTAATCACAATGAGCGATATTTTTGATAATGAAGGCCCAGGAGCCACTACAAGTAGCATATCAAAGAGATATTAGAAAACAAAGCCCACTCTACTTCCCTTTCACAATCAGCCAAATAACTTCTAAAACACAGTTTTAAAAAAAAAAGCTCTTCCAGTAATATACTGTACAAGAGTCATACACAAACGAACTGCCATGTATATTTATCTGCAACACGATATATTTTTTCTGCGTAAACTTACTTTCATCTGTCTGGTTAAACCAGCACTGGGCAAACTACAGCCCGCCAGCTAGGTGCGTTGTTACTCTGGCCTGCCTATAGGTTCCTCCCCTTTCCTCCTCCCTCCCTGCAGAGTTGAAAGCAGACGCGGGGGAATTGAAACTTACCTCATTTACTGATTCAAGTGTCGTGTCTCCATAACAACAGGGTGCCACATGACGGGACATCGGGACATGCCAGCCTAGTACACGCTTGCAGCCAGCATGTAATACACTGGCACATCCCAACGTCATGTGTACGGTTGCCAAGGAGACGCGACACGGGAAATGGTGAACGAGGTGAGCTTAAAATCCCCCCGCTACTCGCTCATAACTCTGCAGGGAGGGAGGGGGTCGGAATTTAAGGATTGCGGTCCACAACTTGCAGCCCAGGCCGCTTAAAGTTTGCCCAGCCCTGGGGTAAACTCTTGTCTCTCCTCACCACTTGTCATGTGACTGCAGAGCAAACATGAAGCTTCCCCACCCCAATTCCTCAAACCCATATGTGAGAAGTGTGTTACTACTGCAACAAAGGGATTGACCTTATAAAATCCATGTAAAAAGATAGAACAACATTGGCTCAATTTATACGTGACCCAAGGCAAAATTCCCTAAGGTAAGTACAAAGGCAAGTTCATGCTAGATCCACATACCTCTGTGCGCTGTTCCTCCTGGTTTCCATAATCGCTTCTTTAAATTTTTGACTTGAGACTAACTTTGAATTTTCAGACAGGAAGAGGCAATTTTGCTGCATGTTCCCTCCTATCGCCCTCCCACGCCCTCCTCTTAAGGGGAGTGGCAGGGGGTGGTGAAGAGGAGAGTATAAGCGGGTGAAAGGAGGGAACATCTCAACTTACCTGCCTCTTCCTGTCTGAAAATGTAACTGTGTACTTACCCATTTATTATACAAAGTCAGTTGGACTCTATAATTCCGGATGGTATTCCTGGATTCCCCAATGCAAATAGAGAAACTGATTCTACTAAACCTTGCTATTGAGCATGTATCTGGAAAAGGCAGTGCAAGCTTGCAACACAATACAAAGGGAAAACTGCATCCACACCAGCAGGCAAAATCAGTACTCACTTTTATTGGAAATCAGCATAACGTAAAATGCAAGTATGCTTCAGCCTAAACCACAACCTTAATCATGGCTAGAAACACAGTGTAACACAACAACATAAAAAAGAAACTAAAAGTAGCTACTTCCACCAGCAACAGGTATCTATTGTGAACACCCAGAGGAATCCATTCAGATATACCGTAATATTTCCATCACAGAAAGGCACACTACTGACCGCAAAGTAGGAAAATACAAATGCTATAAAATTAAAATATATGCCAGTGTGCAAATAGTCAGAGAATCAAATCTCTATCTCTCCATATCATAATTAATTGGTAACTGAAAAATGGGCCCTGTGTGCATGAACAGATAAACTTTGAAAGCAGACAGTGAATATTAGTCTAAACCGTTTCCACTAATAAGTGGAGGCAAAATGGATTTATTCAAATGTCATGGATTGGAAAGAATTCTCTGTGGCATCAGAGGGGGAAATCTACAGGGAAAGTTATGTGTCCAGGAGAAGTACTGTACATGATCTTTAGTTTTATTATTGATTTAGTATTTAAAAAAAGCACTGACATCTTCCACAGCACTATAGAGTATACAGTGTATATGCCACTATCTATCTAATCCTTAACATAGTCATATGTCCATTACAGTCCAAGGCAAATTTTGAGAGAACTTACTTCAATTATGATTTGAGGATGTGGGAGAAAATTAGAGTGCCTGGAGGAAATCCACACTAACACAGGGAGAACATATGAAATCCTTGCAGACAGAGTTCCTTGCTCATATTCAAACAGGGGACCAGGACACAGGGACCTTCGCATATAGCACCAATATTACACTCCATGCACTTTTGTCTTTCTCTTACTGACTCTCTGTTAGGTAAAGTTTCGTTCTCACCTCCACTAGTGTTGGCTTCTCAGATAGCAATAAGAGCTGTTGTATGATTAGATTCAACCATTTATTCACTGTGATATGTGTGGCAGGCCTTTCCGCTACATTTTATGTCAATGTACTACACTGTTTCTATCCATGATTAAGGCCATGGATTACACTAAACATATTGACTTTTATTGGCATGGACATTTCCAGTAAATGTTATTGCTGATTTCACCTGCTGGAGTGGAGGTAGAATTTCCCCTTTGCATCCCTGATTATCAAATAGGTATGGTTACATTATTTATAAACTGGGTGCTGCATTATTTAGGTGGTGAGAATCAGGAGACATTTTTACAAATACAGTACTTGGTTTTAGGGGTCCTGATTCTTCCCAGCCTCATCTATGTACTCTACCCCTAACCTTACCCCTATGAACCACCTAACTCAGAATGAAACCTCATCCATGACACTACCACTAATAATTATGATCATAACCTAACGTATAATTTTATTATCTTCTAAACCCTGATGCCTATTTCTAACATGTTTCCCCATCTGCAGCCTTACTTTATATCATTCATTAAATACTAATCTATCCCCTGATCTAATGTTAACTCTATCTTATTTATAAACTTTTTCCGAACCCCAACTAAAGACCCTGGCCTAAGTCTACCCTAAGTCAAGAAACAATGGCCCATATGAAATTCACTTTTTCTCCTGAGTTTTCTCCTAAGTGATATTTTCTTACCTTGTCATAAAACTCCATTCAGACTCCATCAAACAAGAAAATACTTAATAATTTTAATAGTACATTTTTACAAACTTGTGGGTACTTTTTCAATTTTAAAATGCTGAAAAGTTCTTTTAAAGAGATTAGAATTATCTCCTAGGAGAACTCAGGAGAAAAAGTTAATTTCATATTGGCCAATGGTCGAGCCAATGTTCAAGTTTTTTCCTAGGAGATAAGTTTTCATCTTCTCTTTACAATAACATTTAAAGTGAACCTCCAGACTAAAAATCGACTCAGCAGCACTGAAAAGACCTAGTGTTTCTTTAACAGTTTCAAAGCATCATAACTTTGTTTCTCTTATACAAGCCACATTTTTAGCTGCACAGAAGAAAACTGCCCGGGCATTTTTCCCCTGATTCTGTGCAAAGCATGATGGGATTTCTGATGTTCTTGTTCTGCTGTTTTGGTGTAATTTTTTTTTTTTACATTTTGAATTGGACATTTGAAGCCTAGTGTGTGCAGCTGGGAGGGGTTATCCGTACACAGGACAGTTGGAACTGTGTCTCATGCTCCCTGTCACCTCCTTTCAACCAAAACGATGGCTTCTCCCATGACAAAGATGGCAGCCCCCATGAATCACAAACATTTGCCGGTTCTTTTAAAACAGGGTGGGTAAGAGATTATATTACCTATCTATTCTCATTAACATAACTAATGTAACTTAATGGCAGTATGTTTGTTTAGGCTGAAGTTCCCCTTTAAGCAATTCACAATTAAAAGTACCAAAAAGTAGGTAAAAAAAGACCATCAAAATTATTTGGAGTATTTTCTTGCTTCCTGGTGGTTTAAAGGGCATTTTATTGATAAGGGTCCATATGCAATTAGCTTTTTCTCCTGAGTTTTCTCCTAAGTGATATTTTCAAACTTGACAATAAAATGCCTTTTAAATTACCTGCAAGCAAAACAATACTTACTTGTACATACTTACGAGTACATACAGTACTTTCTCACCTACTTTTGGTACTTTTTCAACTGCAACGTTCTGGAAAGTTATTCTAAATAGAAGATGAAAAATGATCACCCAGGAGAAAACACAGGAGAAAAAAACGAATTGCATGTGAGCCAAGGGCCCATATGCAAATCACTTTTTCTCCTGAGTTTTCTCCTGGGTGATATTTTCACAACTTGTCATAAAATGCTGTTTAAGCCACCAGCACACAAGAGAATACTCAAAAAAAATTGATAGTACTTTTTAACCAACTTTTGGGTACTTTTTCAATTGTGAAATGCTGAAAATTTAGTTTAAAAAGAATATGAAAATGATCTCCTAGGAGATATCTCAGGTGAAAAAAATTAATTGCATATGGGCCAAGGTGTGAAAATACCTAGAAAACTCAGGAATTAATTGCATATGGGTCTATGAGTCCTCCTAAACCTCCTTAATCCTAATCTCTATGATTTATTTTTAACTCCTACAATGTACGCACTTACCTATCAGCTTTGGCAGCAGGTTTATCTGAAGGCTCATTTTGCAGCTTTGTGTAATAGCAGCAGCGGCGAGCGGTGCCGCCGCTGCAGCTGCCTCCACGGAGGGGACCTGGGGGACGTCGGCTGCGGCAAACGCTTCCGCCGCTGCCGCCGTCTTGGTGCTCCTGCCCGTCTTCTCGGCGTGTAGGACGCAGAGGATGGGGCTTTCTGCTGCACACAGGGTCGCTGTCTTGCGCAGGCGTGCGCACAGACAGGACCTTTATTCTGGGAGGAGAGGCGTCAGCTGACCGGCTGGTCGGCTGACGTCAGAGGAGTCCCACGGCGCCCGGGATTGGCTGATTCTAGGGGCATGCCAGTGGGGTCTCCTCTGCTTCATAAGCCTCCGGGCTTCATTGTAAGAGTGTCTGTTGTCGTGAATACTTGCGTGTTAGCGCGCAGACCTTAGGCTAGTTCCCTGGTGTTGATACTAAGGATTTTACACCTAGTCTAGGATATTGCTGTATTGCTATTGTTACTTGTAGACTAGTTCCTGGGTGTTGATGCCACGGATTTCACACCCAGACTAGGATATTACTACTGTATTGATCTCCTGTGTATGACTCTTAGCTATTACCTCTGACTCTTATCCTGCATTCTGATCCTGTACTTTCGCCCATCTGTCTACCTGTTGCTAAACCTCTGTCTGATTACCGTTTACTCTCGTCTCCCGATTTTGTACCGATACGTACCTCTCTGTTACCGACCCTTGCCTGCCTGACCATTCTACTCGCCAGTGGGCCCTCGCCACTGGTGAGGTGTGTACTGCGCCAGCTCCGCTGGTTAAGCAACTCTGCTAGGCTATAGTTCAGCCTTAATTACCTGCTCACTAGGTATCTGTCATTTTAGTATTACTGTATCGCTTAGGGTACAGTACAGTTTGACTCACCCGCCCTTTGGGTGTTCATTTGCCAGCAGTATATTCTGAATCACCCGCTCCCCGGGAGATTCAGCCACTTCAGTATTGTTCTCCAGATTGCTGGAACTTGTACGCTAGTGCACGCTGCGTGTACTGATAGTACCTCACCAGCCCCTCTGGTGAGGTTTCTTCAAACTATTAAAGTTACGGTTGCACCCAAACACACTTTATTTGGTGTCCAGAGGTTAGCTGTACTTGTATTATTGGTGATACTGCAGATCACCAATAATCTTATACTCTCTGTGTGCTGACACCGATCGTTACACTTTGCCAATTTTCTGCAAATTACCCAAGAAGCAATATAGATAGTTATGCCCAGTATTACAGCAGCCAAACAAAGATTTTGTGAAAAAAGGTCCTGAGACACCACAGAATAAGTCTATATAACTCACCCTTTATAGGGGCCATCCTGATGCTTTCTGTAAGAAGCTTTATACAGTACAGAAGGTTCATTTGTAACATTTTGCTGAGCGAGTGACATCCAAAAATGCATGTGTAAAGTATTAGGCTACCAGCATTATTGTTTGAGGACCCGATACCTGAGTAGAGTCCTAGCCAGAGAGGAGATTCCATCTGTATGGAATAGGGTGGTGTTAACCAGCAGCAGTAGGAATGAAATAGCTAGACTCAGGTTAAAGTACAACTATCAAAAAGACCATACAATTCTGTAAACTAACTGTTGAGAAGTGACCAGAGAAGGCTTTCTTTAGGATCTAATCACAACCTGTATGAACAAAAAAAATCACGTGTCAGAGCACTGCTTTCTCAGTCAGCGTTGGATTGCAGGACTGTACGATGTCAGCAGGAGCCAGTGAATATTGAAGCAGGAATGGTACTTTAGTATTTACTCCTGTATTTCTGGACTGACTACTCTTTATGCACAGCAAAGAGATTCTGCATCTAAACTGTAAGCTGATAAAGGGAAAATAACAAATGTTCTTGCTATTCCTGATTACTATACATCCACCCTATAGAATTAGTCCTCCCTCACTGTAATCTTCTGACTGACATCAGTAGCAGAAGCAAAGACAGAAAATTGGAGCACACAGCGTTCTGAGCTAATTATTTATTACACACTGCATATCAGCAGCTTTGAACTCTGTATCCTGCATATTTGCTTCCAGTGATTCTGAAGTAATCTAAGTCAGAGGGTTACAGCTTGGAAGGACTTCTTCTGTAATGTGGAGGAGTTGGGAATGCACCCCTATCTGTGCATGGTACAGTCCTCCATAGAAATGTCCACATTGAAAACAGGGCTCTATGATCAGGCACATGTGGAATCTTCGCACAGGCTATATACACACACACACACACACACACACAAAACTGTATGAAAACCTTTGTATTGTTACTTGCTAGAAGTTACTAGAACTAAATGTGAGTTGTAAAATTATAGTTTCTTCTGATGGTTGTCCTATGCAGATTATGGACAGACTTCAGGGGTCGCCAATATGAACATAAACCAGATTGTGAAACACTAAGCAGCCTTCAGTTCCTTACTACTGCACTCAACTAATTATCTTTTTACTCTATTCTTGCTCTAGTAATTTTCCTCCATTATGACTATTTGTTCTAACATTCATTGTTTTATAGAATGAGTATTAACATTTCAAGCACATTCATTTGAGAATTGCCTTATAAAATAAGTTTTCTGTTCTGAAATCCAAGGTGAATAAAGTATTTAGCTTTGCAAAGCCTCACAGAGCACTCTCCAGATATGACAAGTTATAAGTTGCGCAACAATTGTATGTCTCGCAAAAATATACTGTACATATGCTATAAATAATTCAGTTATCAGTTCTATAAATATCTCTTGGCTAGAATACATGTACTGCACTTTATTTACCATAACACAAAAAATGTACAACTGCCACATTCAATGGCAACAAACCTGTTACCTGAATAAGCTCTTCTCGAGAAGCAAAAGTTGAAACCAGACAGTTTTCTCTGCTCCTGGTGTTAGTGATTGATATATGGAGACAATTCTCAGCTATCATGTGTGCCTCAGCAGGTAGAATATTTTCTATACCCTCCCTATGGCAAAGGAATGATAAACATTACATATAGTCAATTATTTAGTATGCAATAAATATTTAACACGTTTAGTATCGCTGTATATTTAAAGAAGAAAAGTAAGTGTCTGTATGAATGCATAATCCAGCTAGGAAACAACAACAAAAAAAGCTTTGTGTTTGTGTATTCATAAAAGCAATACCCCCAAATCCCCATTTGAGTATTCACGAGCATTCAAAACTGAGTAGCTGTCATACATGTACCTTAAATATTTCATAAAATCATATCTTGGTGTAGCCGCACCAAATGTTTGCTTTTTAACATCTTCAGAAAACTGGTAAAGGAAATCCTTACTTTCCTAAAAGAAGAATTAGAGATAACTGTCAACCATGTACTATATTTCTCAACACAGCAGTTCTATAGTTACAGTATAACATAGAAAACAGAAAAATCATATCTAGTGTAGTCAGTCTACCTATCGAGTTTTCTTTCTTTTTTATGAGATTCAATTAAAAAACTCTGTACTCTCAAACATTATTAGCCCAATGCGACAAGTCTGTGGGCTTAGTCTAGGTCTAAATGTTCCCTGCTATTTTGACAAGGACTGATGTGTCAAATAGGAAGGCCTTGAGACCATTTCTCTGAAGCATTAGTTTTGCATCAAAATAATTCTCTCTAGGGCTCATATTCAATTAAATTTTTCTCCTGAGTTTTCTCCTAGAAGATAATTTTCATTTTTTTCTATTTCAAATAACTTTTCATCATTCTACAATTGAAAAAGTACCAAAAAGTAGTTGAAAAAGTAACATCAAAATTATTTTGAGCATTTTTTTGCTTACTTATATAATTTATTGACACATTTGAAAATATCACGCAGGAGAAAACTGAAGAGAAAAGTTATTTGTATATGGGCCAAAGAATTTTGATCATCATCCATGTGCTCCCCCACTTTCCAAGCACTACAAAAATAAGTGGTTTATTAAACAAAGACCTCTAAATTCAATTAATTTAGAATGAGAAACCATTGCGGATTAAAGCTAAGGCTCTTGCTAACTTCAAATACAGTAACTGGAACCCTCAACCTGAATGGGAATACTACATGGAACATCAACAAAAAAAAAAATTTCCTGCTCTTTTATCAACAATTTCTTTTCCAAGGTGTAAATGGGTTAGGGGCGCTAATAGCCTTATCCTTCTGTGTCGGGGCACATTTCTTGCCTCCTTATTAATATGGTACTGTGGCCATTTAGTGGCTTAAAGGATAACCATCAAAGGAAGTTGCTTTCTGTAAACCCCATTAATAAAGTACATAGAGGTTTTTAAAAGACAGTGATAATGAGAATATATTATTTTCTTGATGTTTGCTATGCATCTTTACCTGAAAGACACCATTCTAGAAATACACTATTAGCTCTGTACCACAGATAAGTCCAACTTCACAGGTGACAAGGTCTTCAAAAACCGTGTGTTGAATAATCTATTCTTAGCTTCCCTCCCAGCTGTGCATCACAAGCTATGTGTCTGTGGCAAAAAGAGGAAAACCCACTGCAGAGGCTGCCTGGATATACTGTATTTGCTTCCTGCCTCATAGTGAGTTTTTTTTCTGTTGCATGGCAACATGGCAAACATCCAATCAGAGTTCCTTGTACATATGCACATTAGGTTTAATACATACCTATATAGAGGGAGGGCTCTGGATACTGTAGAACCTTCCCCTTCCTTGGCCCATCCTATCATTACTGAACCCTCCCTGGTTGAAGCTATTTGACCTGCTAGGGTGAATAGCTCTTCAGCACTCATGGGCAGACTTCATAATTACTCACAACTCTGAGTAGCTCCAAATATGAGCACATCTGTGCTGCCCAGCATGGATGAGCTCATCTTAAAGGGGTACTATGGCTTTTATTCTTTATTTTAAGATATTCCCTAAAAAGGTATTTAAACAATGATGCTGGCCAGCCTCCATGCTCGCTACATAGTTTTTTGGCAGTTGGACAGAGCAACTGCCATTCACTTAGTGCTTTGAAAATAAATAAATTCCTGAGAATCCCCCCATGAAGAGATGGACTAGTTCAAAACCTGTCGCTTCTGTCAGATTTCTACTACCTACTGTAAGTGACAGCAACATAGGAGAAAAGTAATTTATGGCTCATTTTACTCTGGAAAAAATGTACTTCTTATTTGTTTATGTTTTTACATATTTTACATTTTACAATATTTCACCATAGTGCCCCTTTAAGAACTACTTGGGGATGCGAGTAGCTCTGAAATCTGCCCAAGGAGTGCCAAAGACCAAGAACAGGGGAGTCCAAAAGCCGACCCATGGCCCATTTGTGACCCGCTTAGCCTATTCTTGTGGTCCCCAAAACTCTTTCTAGTTTTAATTGCTTGTGGCACACTTGCAACATATTACTTGCTCTCCAGGAAGTCGCTGATCTCCCTCACCCAAAGTCATTATTATTGCCTTACCAACTCCCCCCGCCCACACACACACACACACATGTAATCTAGTATTTGCTACATTCACTGCCATTTTTACAGTGTGTGCACTGGCAGTCATTTTATGTAGATCTTTAGCAAATATGGCACTACAGAGAGCAGATGGGGAGGCAGAGCAATGACTTTGGATGACGGAGATTGGCAACTTACTGCCGTGCATGCTACTTGCTTTTCAGGAACGTCCAGCTGCAATTAAAACTAGATCGAGGCCCCTACATAGCAACCACTACAGGAGAGCAGAGAGGAAGGCAGAGGGGAAGAGAGACAACTTCTTGGCGACCAAGTGATGTGACTGACCAGCTGCATCATCTGTTGATGTGCAGTAGGAAAAAGCAGTCCAAACTACCAATTAAGGCAGACCATCTTGGTGGTAGCGAGTGACAGTATACTCCTTGCAGTCTGCTCAGAGACAGGAAATAGTGGCTTGAATAGGAGTAAAAGAATCTTGACACTGCTGCAAAAAGGAGCAACAGTGCTTCTTTTATTCATACAATGCATGTGTCAATTACAACATGGGTAGCATAGACATAATAGCAAAAGTAGATGATGGGTGCAGAGAGAAAGTCTGATGGTCTTTTGCACTGTGGTGTGCTTCCAGAAGCGCCACAGGGTGAGAAAGGGCTGTCAGGCTGCCTCTTTGCACTCACCATCCACTTTTGCCTGTTTATCTATGCTGCATTTGTTGTAAGTGACACCTGCATTATATGAATTAAAGGACCACTGTTGCTCCATTTTGCTATAGTGTCAATATTCTGTTACTTTTAGCTATTACAACTGTTGATGTCTGCAATGCCTGGTGAGATGGAGGAGAAGCATAACTACAGACATGGTGGGGGAAGGAGTAAGGGACCCACTACAGCCGCAGTCATCACTGTTCTAGAATCAGCCACCACTATGCCAGCAATTCAATTCACTTTATTACTTTTCATGACAACCCCATGGTGCATATAGGAAACATAGTGATAGTAACAAGGAAGAGAAGAAATGATACAAGTATGCCAGGTATTACTGATATTTAAACAATTTGTACACAGTGTTAATTATTTCAGAGAGGATTCAGAGTTCGTCAAGTTTATGGCGGATGGGAAAAAGCTGTTTTTCAGTCTGTTTGTGTGTGTGCGGATTGATCTAAAAGTTTACCTGATGGAAGAAGCTCAAACAGGGCATTTCCAGGGTAAGTGTTGTCCTTGATAATGTTTTTGGCCCTTCTCACGCTGCGAGTATTATACAAAAGTTCCAGTGATGGTAGTTCAGTGTTAATAATGGCTTCTGCTGTTTTAACAACTCGCTGCAGGGCTTCTCTAGTAGCCTTCGTGCAGCTGTTGTACCAGGCCGTCATGCAATTGGTCAGAACGCTTTCTATAGTGCATCTGTAGAAATTAACCAGCAGCTTCTGTGGGAGGTTAGCACTCCTTAGTTTTCTCAGAAAGTAGAGGCGTTGTTGTGCTTTGCCAGTTAGAGCTAAAGCATTGTCAGCCCAGGACAGGTTCTCTGCGATGGTAAAAATTTGAAGCTGGAAACTCTCTCCACAGCCTCTGCATTGATCATTAGCGGTAGGTGAGTGGTCTTTTTCATGGTCCTAAAGTCCAGAATAATTTCTTTGGTCTTCTTTGTATTTAATAACAGGTTGTTAATGTCGCACCATGCAGTCAGGTTCCTAACTTCTTCTCTGTATGCAGCTTCCTCATTGTCTGATATAAGCCCAAAGACAGTCGTATCATCTGCAAACTTAACAATTATGTTTGAGATATGGATAGGCTGGCAGTCATGGGTGAAAAGTGCATAGAGGAGAGGGCTTAATACACAGTCCTGTGGCACGCCAGTGCTCAGGGTAAGGGTGGAGGATGTCTGTTTTCCTAGTCTGACAGTTTGAGGGCGATTAGTAAGGAAGTCCAATAACCAAGTACATATGGAGGGAGCAAGACCTAGTGCATGGAGTTTGTTGGTCAGCTGGCTAGGTACAATGGTGTTAAATGCTGAGCTGTAGTCAACAAAGAGCATCCTAACATAGAAGTTTGGCTTTTCCAGGTGTGAGAGGGCAGCATGGAGAGCTACACAGATGGCATCCTCAGCAACAGTAACATTCAGTAATTAGCAGTCACCACTGTACCAGCAGCAGCCACTGGTTATCTGCAACCAATGTACTAGCTAGCAGCACCAACTGATTAGCAGCTATCACTATGCCTGCATTAGCAACTGCTTAGCAACTGCTACTGTGCAACCAGCAATAGCCGCTGATTAGTAGCCACCGCTGTACCAGCAACAAAGGGCCCCATGCCACGTTGTCAAAGGCCATTTTTAGCATCCAATGACAATCTGTTTGCCCATCTATCTGCTAGTATTTTTGATAATATTTTTACAACCTAGTTAATAAATGAAATTGGCCTATATGAGCCTTTCTCCAGTGGGTCCTGCCCATCTTTTGGAATCAGTTAAATATACACCAATCTCCCAGTTTGATGAGCTATTTTCTCTATTAGAATTGTGTTATACATGATAGTTAGCGTTTTCACAATATTTTGTTGGAGGATTTTATAGAATTCTGTAGATCAGTGACGGCTAACCTTGGCACTCCAGCTGTGACAAAATTACAAATCTCATCATGCCTCTGCCTCCACGAGTTATGCTTAGAGCTGTCATAGTATTGCAATGCCTCATGGGACTTGTAGTTCCACCACAGCTGGAGTGCCAAGGTTAGCCATCACTGTTTTAGATAAACCATCTCGCCCCAGTGACTTCATATTTTTGATATTTTGATTGTGCCCCTTACCTTATTCTTGTGGATTTCATCATTCAACACATTTTTTTCATCCATCATTAGGGTTGGTAATTTAAGGGATTTTAGAAAACTACAAATTTCCAGACTGCTTTGCAAGACCTTTTGAAAGAAATCAGCAAATATATCCACTACTTTCCCAGGGTGTGTTAAAGCCAATGGGTACCGCTATAAAAATAAAAAAGTCAGACACTCACGTAAGGAGAGGGAAGGCTTGGTCCTAATGAGCCTTCCCTCTCCTCTCCCGGTGCCCTCGGTGCTGCGCTGGCTCCCCCGTTCGCGTCCGCCGCCGCAGGGACTTCGGAGGTCTTCGGGAGCACTCGGGCTTCCGAAGACGGCCAGCTTCATACTACGTACGCGCGAGTGCGTCATAGAGGGCACTCGCGCATGCGTACTATGGAACGGCCCCGTCCTCGGGAGCCCGAGTGCTCCCGCAGGCTTCCGAAACATCCCTTCGGCTGCGGAAGTGGCAGTATTTGACCGAACTGGTCAAATACTGCCACGGGGGATTCTGCGTGGGTCCGGGCACCGGGAGAGGAGAGGGAAGGCTCATTAGGACCGAGCCTTGCCTCTCCTTAGGTGAGTATCTGACTTTTTTTTTTTTTTAAACGGTAAAGATTCACTTTAACAGTGCACTTTTCTCATCTTTTAAGTGGATACATTTGGTATTTTATGCATTAATTGACTTGGCTACCAACCTGTCTGCTTTTTTCCCTTGCTTATAGAATAGTAAGTCCCTAAAAAGTTGTTTAGAGCATCTTTTGTTTTTAAAGGGAACCTAAAGTGAGAAGGATATGGATTTTTCTTTTTAAAATAATACCAGTTGCCTAACTCTCTTACTGATCCTGTGTCTCTAATACTTTTAGCATCCGCCCCTCAACAAGCATGCAGAGCAGGTGCTCTGACAGAAGTCAGACTGGATTAGCTGCATGCTTGTTTCAGGTGTGTGATTCTGCCACTACTGCAGCCAAAGAGATCAGCAAGACTGAAGCAACTAGTATTGTTTAAAAGGAAACCTCCATATCCCTCTCAGTTTAGGTTCCCTTTAACCATAGGTCTACCTTCAATTTCTCTTGAATCCAATTTTTCTGGTTATTTCTGATGAGCTCTCTCTATATTTCTGTATGCTGCTCTTGCGTATTCCACTATATTATCATACTGATCATTTACTGTTGTGAAAGCAATAATTCTACCCCTAAAAAAATGCTTTTGCTGACTCCCAAAATAACACTGGATCACTATTATGCTGGTTAGTGTCAAATACAAACTCTTGATGTCACGGAACAGCCGTGAGCAACGCAGGCGAATCGGGAAGATTCGCACAGTCGATTTTCTGATAGCTTCCCGGCTAGATGTGCGCAGTCATTGCAGCGATCATAATGACAATTTTTCCTTTCATGAAGTATGTTTGCTGAGCAGAGAAGGCATGTTGGTCTTAATTAACTGGACCAAAAGGAGACAGTTCACACGTACCCGTCACAACTCTGACCAGGTAATTAAACCTCATCACAGTTACCTGTGAACTACAGCATACACAGGAATAGGTGGGAAACCCCCAGCAGAAGGCCGAGTCAAAAGCTGCCTTCCCTCAGACTTACCAGAGCCATGTACAGACAGCTTAGAAATACATGGAGTTTGATTTTTTTGCCTGTTTAACCATTTCAGCCCGCAGGCTGTTTTCACCTTATGCACGAGGAGAATGTTCACATTTCAGCGCTCCTCCTATTCAGTCCCTAATAACTTTATCACTACTTATCATAACAAAATAATCTCTACCTTGTTTTTTTCGCCACCAATTAGGCTTTTTGTGGTTGATATTTTTTTTTTTTGTAATGATGTTATTCTTTATGCATTTTAAAGGGAAAAAATAGGAAAAAAATGAAAAAATACGCTATTTCATCATTTCCAACCACTATGGTTTGAAAATAAATAATGATACCGTACATAAAACACACACATTTTATTTGCCCATTTGTCCTGGTAAACTCAACATTTACATTATGTCCCTAGTGCAATGTATGAGTATAATATATTATTTGGAAGTAAGGGTGTATTTTTTCTACATTGTGTTTTTTGTTCTCTCATTGTTTCCTTGCAATAACTGCAAGACTTTATATGCAAATATAACAGTAATATACCTTCATGGCATACATATTTAAAAAGCTGAGACCCTAAGGTAACTATTTATGTAGTCTGTTTTAGATTCTGTAACTTTGCCTTATTTTTACAAGCTTTATACTTTAGTACCGAACATACGAAAATAAAAAAAATATTGCTTTTGGCTCAGAATGTGACTAAAAGTAATTCACAAGACACATGCCTCAACCCAAAAAAACCCTAAAATCTATTCTACAACTTGTCATGCTTAAAAGGATACCCCATATGTGTCATCTGATAACTATCTGGGCATCTAGCATGCCATTAACGACGAAGTGTCCTTGTGGCTTTGTACAGGGCAATTTTTCCACAAAATATTTTAGCGCCATACTTTATTTCCATAGCTCCAGAAGAGTCAGTACATGAGAAAAAGGCCACACGTCACCATTGTGGAAAGCTAACAACCAGGGCTATTCAAATATGGGTGTTTTGTAAGCTGCCGACTCGTGTAGTTTTGCTGAAACTTTCCCACATTTGATCATAATATTGAAAATTACATTATTTTTCTTGATGCATTGAGTATGTCCCTACCTATTTTCTATGTAACATGGGTTCAAGCTATAAGACACATCAAAATGTATTCGACAACTCGTTATGATAAAAATGAGACCACATATGCATTATTTGAAAACAATCTGGATGCACAGCAGGCAATTATTCTCAAGGTGCATCAATGGCGTTTTTGCAGTTCATTTTTTGCAAGAATTGTTATAGCGCCATACTTTCTTTCCATAGCCCCAGAAGAGTCAGTACATGAGAAAAAGGCCACACATGTCACCATTGTGGAAAGCTAACAACCAGGGCTATTCAAATATGGGTGTTTTGTAAGCTGCCGACTCGTGTAGTATTCCTAACATTTTCCCAAACTTGACCATTAAATTAAAAATCACATTTTGCAAAATGTTAGATTGACTTTGTTACTAAATATATTTTTATATGACATAGGCCTAAGCTTTATATCGCCCCAAAAATATATTAACGTGATACTCATGGTTAAAATGGTGCCACATATGGCTAATTTCAAAACTAGTTGGGCCTGTAGTAGATTGTTAGCTCTAAGGTGTGCATTTGTTTTTAATGAGCAATTCTGCAAAATATACTGAGGGCATGTATTTGCTGTTAGCATTAGGCCCACTCTGAGTGAAGTTCATTCTCTCAGCTTTCACCAAAGGATGATTACAGCAAGGCCTATGTCATTTCCCTATAACAAGCATGACAAACATATTGGGACTCACCCTCGGAGGTCTGACATGCAGCAAATTCAGTAGTAGAGGAGTAGTGGAGTCGATCCAAAAGCCAGTCGCAGGAGGTAGTGGTAGCCAGTGGTAGCCAAGGAAAATAATCAGCCAAGGTCAGAAGTCCAGATTATGGTCGGCAGAAAGAGGCTAAGAAACTAGTAGTCTTGCTTTGCAATGTTAGGGCAATGGTTCAGTTATTGCAAATAAATTATTTGCAAGGAGTTTGTATGTTCTCTCAGGTTCTGTTCTTCTTTGCAAATATTTAGGAGATGTCAGGGATAATAAGTAATAATTATAATAAAAAAATAAAAATAAAATAAAAAAAATAAAAAAAAAGTCTAATAGTTCAGCACTGAATGGTAGGCCTCAAAACACCCAATAAGGCACAGTCCTGGTCGTGATGGGCATGTTGGGCAGTAATATCGTGAGTCTCTCCTTATTTGGTGTCTTGCGCACACTCTGCACCTTTTTTGGGGTACTGTTTTCCAGGATTTGGGGGCAGTGGGGCAATAAAATGTTTGTCGCGAAGTCGCATTACCTCTTCCGAATCCTGTTGGCCTGTGCGCTGAGATGTATATCCTGATTCATAAATTAGGGATGCTATCACAGCTCGTTGAAATTTTAGATATGAGGCTTTATTGCCAGATTTTTTGTAAACCACAAGAGTTATGCATGGCTATCTGGAACAGGTACATTGCCACCTTCTTGTACCATGCCTTTCGCTTCCTCTGCATTTGGTATAAAGCCAACATTTTGTCTGCCAAATCAACACCTCCCATATTTTTGGTGTATTCCACAATAGCCACGGGCTTCTGGATCTCCTCTCTCCGTGACAGTGCTGTCGTGGTAGCCTCATTGTGGATGGTTGTCAGCATCAACACATCCCTCTTGTCCCTAAACTTTAGAGCAAGGAGCTCATTGCTGCGGAGACTACACACCTCTCCCTTTTTCAATTTTTTGTTGACGACCTCCGGGGGCAGACCTTGGCGATTTGGCCTTGCGGTTCCACAGGCTACGGTTTGTGCTGCATATAAAAATTTAAACAGCGGGACACTGACATAAAAATTGTCAATGTACAAATGGAACCCTTTATTCAGCAGGGGACTTATCAAGTCAATCACAATTTTGCCAGTACTACACATGTACAGTGGGCTCCCAGCAACTTCCAGATGAGAGTCCTTGCCTTCATAAACCCTTAAGTCAAATGTGTAGCCTGTACCTCTTTCACACAGTTTATAAAACTTAATCCCATACCGGGCACGTTTGCTGGGGATATATTGCCTGAAGCCAAGCCTGCCATGAAATGACATAAGGGACTCATCTACCACTATATTCTTTCCAGGCATGTAAACCTCTTTGAATTTATCACTTAAATGGGATAAAAGAGGCCTCAATTTGAAAAGGCGGTCATGCGCTGGATCGTCCCTGGACAGATGTTGTGTGTTGTCATTGAAATGCAAACATTTCATCAGCATTTCATAGCGTTCCCTCTTCATAGTTGCTGCGTAAACGGGCATGCAGATGATGGGGTTTCTTGCCCAATAGTCACAAAGCTGAGGTTTTTTTTCTAGGCCCATGTTTAACGTCAGGCCAATGAATACCTTCAGCTCAGGCACATTCGTGGGGGTCCATCTCGCAGCAAAACGAGTGGTAGGATTGTCAGAGATATACTGTGTAGCATATAGGTTAGATTGCTGCACAATATGCTGTAAAATGCTCTCATCTATAAAAAGAGCAAAAAAGTCAGCAGGCTGCAGATTTTCGGTGGGCACTAAAATACCGCTTGCTGCTGTGAAAGCAGGGATGTCTGGCAGCACCATACATGGAGGCGACCACTGGGCGTTAATCATCTCTGGTGGTAATTGGCTTACCCTTGGCCTCCTCCTGGCTGACCCCTGACCACTGCCACTAGCCTCATTGCAGCCAATCCCCGCTGCCTCCAGACTCATAGCGATCGCGCGCATGCGCGCTCCCGATCGCGTTCACGCTGCCTGTCTGTTTACTGATCAGAATGATCGCTGTTTTTGATCAAAAACAGCGATCATTCTTGCTGCACAATGATGGATTGGCTCAGGGGACTTCAGTCCCCTGCAGCCAATCCCCGCTGCCTCCAGACTCGTAGCGATCGCGCGCATGCGCGCTCCCGATCGCGTTCACACAGCCGGGAAGTCCAGGGACGTTACTGATGCGTCCCTGCGGCTAAAGCACCCGCCGCTGCTGACGTGAAGGTCACGTCAGCGCGGCTCAAATGGTTAAGGAATACCGTTCATATGAGAGGTATGGAAGTTATCTCATTCTGCTGGTCCGGATCTGGTGAATATTTTGATATTAAATTGAGGCCACTGACATACCCAGAACCCGAGGTATTCTGCTATTTCATAACCAGGCATGCAAACGCGCCCGAGTTTGATGTCATATGAACTGTCATATTCTGAGGAACATGAATCTGTGGCCGATAAGTGTGTGCGGGTAGCGTAAGCCGAGATATGGAAAATGTCATATTTGGTGCTCACCAGGCACCCACCCAGGGAGTTAACCGCACCTTTCCAGCCCCTGGGCTGAACCTAAGCCTCCACCCAAAGATGGGGATCAGTCAAAAGTGTTTGCGAGGGACTCCTCCCTCATTCCTCCAAATTCCACCTTCATGGGAGCATGCTGCCACTCTGAGGAACAGTTGTGGCCATCTTGTCTGAACTTTGCTCCTGAACTGAACTGAACTGAAACCAAGAACTTTATGAGTTTTCCCAGAAGGACATATTTCCATGAACCTAAATATTTTCTACCTTTTATTTTATATATTGTGTTATCATTTGTCTATATAATTGTTGATTTTAACGATTTTCTGTATATATTAATTATTCATATTGCATATTTAATAAACGACGGTAAACGTCTTTTATTTGTTCAGCTACCCTATTATTCAGCCGCACAAACTGAACCCTGGTTTCTGAAGATGCGCTATTATTGTTGCTAGCTAGACAGAATAGAGTGTGTTTAATCGTTTTTATTTGCAGGTCTAGACTCAGCCAGTCAGTGGGTTCCTCTGTCCCATGGTAACAGAGGTGGTGGCAGTTATACCCTGAAATAGTGTGTAATTTGTAATTACCATAACTCACAGGCTCCCTTCTAGTCGGTCTGCTGCCAAAAAGTGGTTTCTGCGCACCGATTGCGACCACAGCTTGCATGGTCTGTGTGCTGAAACCGATTGGAAGACATTTTGAGGTCCGGTCACTAGGGGCCCTGTGACACTTGCCACCATGATTCCAGGCTAGATTCAAAATCCTCATCTCCACATAATGTAACAGGAAACCTCCACAATATGTCCCCTCGCTGCTTTGTCACTTAAATCTATTGCAACTGGAGAATGATCAGATATGACCACGTCTTCAATGGTAACATGCATCAGTCTACTTGCTATGGTCTTTGTGATTAAGAGGTAATCTATTCCTGAAAATGTCTTATTTTTCAGAGAATAATTAGTGTATTCCCTATCCAAGGGATGCAAGTATTTCCATGTGTCCACCATTCCTCCCATGCCCAATGAATGTTTTAATATCATGTCACTAGCTCTAACGTATTTTACTATAGGACTTCTGTCTCCACTACTGAATTTATGTTTCCCCCCAAGACTGTTACATCTTCTTGCTTAGCCACAACCTAATTAAATATAATTTATGAAAAAGGCTTGTTCTCCCCATTGGGTGCGTAAACATTATAAACTCACTTCACCTAAGAGCTGCAGCCTTAAGCACAGACATAGGCCCCTGTCATCTTGTTCGGCAGCAACCACCTGGTGTGGTACAGTACATGCTTGCCTATAATGGTTAACACTCCTGCCTTCTTTTGCACTGCTGGAGTGCTGCAAACGGCCCCTACCCGGAACTTACTTTTTTCATAAACTTAAAATTATTTTGGTCCAAGTGAGTGTCTTGTAGTAAACATATCTACAGTGTAATGATCGGTGTCAGCACACAGAGAGAATCTGATTATTGGTGATCTGCAGTATCACCAAGAATACAGATATATACCTGACTATTGATGATCTGCAGAATCACTAATAATCCAAGTATAACTAACCTCTGGACACCTATATAGTGTGAGTGTTTGGTGCAACAGTAAGGACTTTGAGTGGGACCACCCGAGGAGCAGGTGGTCCTTGGCAGTATGGGAAATACCTCCCTCTGGGAAGTGCAAAAACCTTCCAGCAGCCTGAGAGATCCAAAGGGGTGGAGCCCCAGGCTGGATAGCAGGAAGGACCTGTGCCTGAGTGACACCTGGAAGGTGGGCGTCACAAGCAGGTCTAGAGACTAATCTCTCAATGGAGAGGCATAGCTCTCAAGGTCGGGCAAGCCAGGTCGGCAACACACGGACAGATAAGGTACAGAGACAGAAAGCTGATTCGGTAACCAAGGGCAAGCAGGGTTGGCAACATGTAATCAGATATGCATACGTACCGAATCAGAAAGCAGAGGGATAGTCAGGAATGCAATAGGTCATAACAGATATCAAACAATGCCTAGTCTTGGGTGTGAGGTCCGTGGTCTAAACACCCTGGAACTAGTCTGAAGTATAATATGATGGTACACAGTATCCCTAGTTTTGGGTGTGAGGTCCGTGGCCTTGACACCCTGGAACTAGTCTGAAGTATAACACAATGATAACACAGAATCCCTAGTCTTGGGTGTGAGGTCCGTGGTCTTGACACCCTGGAACTAGTCTGAAGTATAACACAGAAGTAATCTGGCTCAGTGTGAATTCCCAGGTCCTCCTGGTTCTAACACACTATGGGATCTGACTATGGTCTGAGTGCTTTCACGTAAGTGTTCGCAACGGCAGACAACTTGAGACTGACCAGCAGTGACTATATATAGAGCGGCGCTCCCCGGCGCCACCCATCACCGATCAACCAATAGTCACTTGCTCTGAGGTCAGCTGACCAACCTGGTCAGCTGATCCCTTCTCGCTTGTCATAAAGGTTCTGCCTCTCAGCGCTCGTATTCCTCAACCTGTGTGAACTAACTGACCCAGCCACACCAGACGCACGCTGCTGCGTGCAAACCGCCGCGCTGGAGGTGGAATCAGCCGCCTTGCTGCCAGTACACGCGGCGGCTTTTCCGCGATCTGTTACATACAGTAGGTGCAATTTTCAAAGGTGTTTTAATATTCTCGTTCTTTTATTAGGGGATTGTAACTCCTTAACATTCCACAAAATTACTTTATTTTAAACCACGTAGCCTTGTAACTTTAACCTCAGGCCACAGCTCATGTTAGCATAAATTTAAACCTCTGTAAGGTGTTTCTACAGACCGAAAAGATGACCACCCATTTCCCAACCCTATATCCTTCCCCTGCTTTCCCTTATTACTCTCCCATAGTACATGACTTCTCTTCTTTCCCCATGTTACTAACTTCGTCTACCCGACCCCATAACTGGCACGTACAATTCAGCTTAGCAAATATTAACGAGTAAACAATATAGAACATAACTGAGCAACTTGCCCACATCTTCACATAACCAACATATTGTATCACATTACTTAAATCCGTGAGTTGACTTCAATCTTCGACAGGAGCAAAGAATACCGTATATACTCGCAAGCAAGCCGAATTCTTGACCCCCCAAAAGTGGGCCAAAAGTTGGGGGTCGGCTTGCTTGCGAGTCATGGGTGGGTAAGTGGGTGGATAGGTGCTGTCCCTCCCCGCTCCCCCCGCGGCCACCGCTGCTATTACCTTAGGCGGCGCCGCTTCCTCTATCCCCGTCCTCCTCCGGTAACTCATTCACAGCAGCGCGCCCCCCGCTGCTGTGACGACGCAGGAAACCATAGAGAGCGGTTCCCATAGTAACGGCATCGCCGCTACAGGAAGCCGCTCTCTATGGTTTCCTCGTCATCACAGCAGCGAGAGGCGCGCTGCTGTGAATGAGTTACCGGAGGAGGGCGGGGATAGAGGAAGCGGCGCCGCCTAAGGTAATAGCAGCGGCGGCCGCGGGGGGAGCGGGGAGGGACAGCACCTACCCACCCACCCACCCATACTGGGGCACTATGCTAGCTATATGGGGCACTATGCTAGCTATATGGGGCACTATGCTAGCTATATGGGGCACTATACAAGCTATACTGGGGCACTATACAAGCTATAATGGGGCACTATACTAGCTATAATGGGGCACTATACTAGCTATAATGGGGCACTATACTAGCTATAATGGGGCACTATACTAGCTATACTGGGGGCACTATACTAGCTATAATGGGGCACTATACTAGCTATAATGGGGGCACTATACTGAGCACTATACTAACTATACTGGGGGCACTATACTAGCTATAATGGGGCACTATACTAGCTATACTGAGGGCACTATACTAGCTATACTGGGGGCACTATACTAGCTATACTGGGGGCACTATACTAGCTATAATGGGGCACTATACTAGCTATAATGGGGCACTATACTGAGCACTATACTAGCTAAACTGGGGCACTTCACTAGCTATACTGAGCACTATACTAGCTATACTGAGCACTATACTAGCTATACTGAGCACTATACTGAGCACTATACTAGCTATACCGAGCACTATACTAGCTATACTGGGGCATTTTACTAGCTATACTGAGCACTACCTACCTATATTGAGCACTATACTAGCTAAACTGGGGCACTTCACTAGCTATAATGAGCACTATACTGGCTATACTGAGCACTATACTAGCTATAATGAGCACTATACTAGCTATACTGAGCACTATACTAGCTATACTGAGCACTATACTAGCTATACTGAGCACTATACTAGCTATACTGGGGCATTTTACTAGCTATACTGAGCACTACCTACCTATACTGGGCACTATACTAGCTATACTGGGACATACTGGGGGGATCACGCGGCCAGCGTTTCCTACCCCCGGCTTACATGAGGGTCAATCATTTTTTCCTGTTTTTTGGGGTAAAAGTGGGGGGGTCGGCTTACATGCGGGTCGGCTTGCTTGCGAGTATATACGGTACATCTAAGCTCTTCAGTTGGAAGAATTCCATCCAGTAAGTGCAACTTAGTTTCTTTCCCTGGGGCTTACTGCCCCATACTTCAAAGTATGAGGGGCTATTATTCAAAAAGTCCTGTGCCCATTCTGGTGTTTTGAAAGTATGCACTTTATTATCTGAATCCATGACTTTAAGGGTCGCTAGGTTTACCAGAGCAAATTTTATTTTGTTCTTATACAGAGCTCCACAGATCTGACTTAAGGCTTGCCATTATTTAGAGGCCGCTGCTGAGAAATTATTAAATAACCATATTCTGCTACTTTGATATTGAAAATCTTGAGACTGGGCATGGTAGGCAGCCATCAGCTTTGCTTTGTCAGCATAATCTAAATACTTCACCATTACCATACAGGGAGGCAGGTAGTGGTGGTGGGGGGGGGGGGTTCCATCATGACGTTTACGTAGTGGGCCCACTCTGTGCTCATGCTCAATTTTCGGGGGGGGGGGGGGGGGGAACTGATCCTCAGTAAGTTAGGAATGTCCAAAGAAAAAAATAAGAACTTAAGAAGCTTAGATGCTGGGACCTCTTCTGGTATTCCCGCAATACCCACATCCCTTCTACGCCGTCTTTTGTCCAGCTCCTCGATTCTACTGTGTGAGTAGCAGTGAGCGCTATTATATTTACCAGTTCCGGACGTTGGATTGACTCAAATATTCCTCTTCTCTTCTCAACCCACTGCGCTACAATGCTGACATCCTGTTCTGTATCCATGACATATTATGTGATTGGAACCAAGAACAGGATGTCAGCATTGCAGCACTACTCAGTGGAGGAAGAGGAGAGCCAATTTAGCATCTGGAACAGGTAAATATGAAAGGGCTCCCTTTACCACTCTGCACAGGCTGCCAGGCTGGGGATGGCACATTTGGGAGGAGCTGAAGAAATGTGGCACTGCAGAGTGCATATAGTTTTACTAATTTAGCTGCTAAAAAATAAGGCTGTTTGCCAGTCCAGTATTGGATAGTTGGCAGAAGCTCTTTGGGGACATTTATCAAGAGTGTCCGAGACAAAACATTGGTAGGTTTTTAGAAATCTGTGCAGAACTGTCTCAGACATCTTAAGAAATCATTAGATAGTGCAGATTCCTTCTAAAACTGTGGTTGCTGAGGTAACCAATACATCTGCTGTATTGATACAGAAAAGAGAAGTTATAATAGCATAAATATATTATTTTCCATAGATTATTTTATGTTAAATGACAAAATTTAATGTAAATTAGTATATAATTTAAATGTATCACAGCTGAAACCAGGGCCGGCCTTAGGTTTCACAGCGCCCTGAGCGAAGCCTGATTATGGTGCCCCCCCCCCCCCCCCCCCCCTTCACCCTCTACACACACGTTCACCTTTTCTCCTAGGAAAGTATTTCCCAACCTTTTTGAAGTTTAACACATCATGCCAAATGCTTACATTTCAGTGACACACAGGGCCGGATTTGTACTTTGTTCGCCACCAAGGCCCACTTTCTCCGGCTGCCCTTAAAAGCCAGATGACACTGCCCTTCTCAGGATAGATAGATAGATAGATAGATGTAGGTAGGTATAGATGATGGATGGAGGGATGAATAAATAGAGAGCGAGGGAAGGGAGACATATGTACAGCAGTACGGAGGATGTTGGCACTATAATAATAAATAAAAAAAAATATAGGGATGGATCATATACACACACACAGAGAGAGAAGGACAGAGACAGATATGGATGGATGGATACATACAGGATAGAGGAATAGGTAATATTGGGATGGACAGACAGACAGATATATATACATCGAGAGAGAGAGAGAGACACAGATATAGGGATGGATGGAGGGAGGGAGGGGAGAGAGAGAGACAGAGAGAGAGAAGGGATATATATATATATATATATATATATATATATAGATAGATAGATAGATAGATAGATAGATAGATAGATAGATAGATAGAGAGAAGAGAGAGGAGAGACATAGAGAGAGTAGGGAGAGACAGAGAGAGAGGGGAGGAAAGATATATATATATATATATATATATATATATATATATATATATATATATATATATATTATAGATAGATAGATAGATAGATAGATAGGGAGAGACAGAGAGAGTGTGAGAGAGTGTGTGTGTGTACTGCTGCACAAAGTCCAGTCCATTAGGGCTGCATTTTGATCTATGTAAAGCCCCCTGAGTGACTGACCTGCCTCTGTGCTGTAGTCCCCTTTGCTTGCAGTTTGCTGGCACTCTGGGGGAGCTGGGCGATGTGCTCCTGTCACACAGACCTGTGGGCTGCAACAAGTTTCCCTCTGTGGTGGCACCCTCCATCCCCGGCACTCAGATTGCCAGCCCTATAGTTCAGCGGTGGGTGGCCCAGAAGCATTGAAATACAGAAAGTGCTCATTTAGGAAATTAACACTTCCTGTATTTGAGATACACAGTGCCACCACTGGGCTCCCTCTGTCATCAAAGCTGCCGATTCACCCACAGCTGAACAGGGCTGACAGTGAGTTCCAGTGATCGGAAGGAGCCGCGAGTGAGGGGAATAGAAACCCCTGCACATGCGCCCCTTGAAAGCCGGCGCCCTGAGCGACCTCTCCAGTTGCACAGGTCAAAGGCCGGCCGTGGCTGAAACAGAGGATCAATGCCCAGCACTGGAAGGGTTAAGCACAGAACAGCTTCACAGGATACCTGGCAGCAGGTGGGAGGAGCACTTCACAAATCATGTCCAGTCTACACTGCACAATCTGCGTAGAAGTGCTATTAAGCACTTCTTAATCTGCGGCAGTTTAAGAATGGATTTGCACGTTTCTTAACTGTAATGTTTTAGAACTGTTCAAGAAGACATGCTTTGATAAATCTGGTTCCTTATAAATCTTTGCAAACGGCGTGGTGTCAGCATTTGACACACAGTACAGTTACACTGCAATCAAGAACACCTTTCAACTGTCCATACCAAGTGCTCCCAGAGCAGCAGACAGGCAGTGTAAATCCGCCCACCCACCACCACTTCCGACATTTTATAGCATCCTGAATTGGATTGGCTGAATCAGAGCAAGAAAATGGATTTATTATACATTGCTTCATCTGTAAAACAGATCAACAGTAATCATTGGCAGGTGTTCCCAGTAAAACAAGATTGCAAAAATGACATTACTGTACAATAGTGATGTTTTATTAGATGCAAATACTCTAAGCACTCGTGCAAATTTCATGCGAATTGAACCAATCAAAAAAGAGACAAATAGTGCACCTGATTGCCACACTTCCAAGCTGCAAACAATTTACATCAACTCTGCACTCCATGCAGATTTCTTTGCATATCATTGACCATTTTCAAAGCAGGGGTTAGAAAATGATGTAAGTAGGGGTGTGCCAAATTCTTGGGTGTGCACGTAATAATGGGCCCTCCCTCCCTCCCTCCCAAAGGGTCTCAGGGAACCACAGTTTTTGGAGAACAGTGGCATGGGCTGCTTAGTATTGGTTTACCTTTCAGAATATTTATAGTTTTTTGCAAAGCATGACTTCTTAATTAATGCTATCACAGGAATAAAAAGTATTTCTCATATAATGGGTTCTGTTTCAAAGAAAGAGAGCTGCAAACGAATGTTTCCTGGAGGTCGGCAATGGCAGCATTCATATTTTATCCACGACAGCTTTACATGCAACTCCCAAGCAGCTTTTCTCTACCTGCCACGCATGTCTGTCATTCAATGCTTGTCAGGCATTCTTCTCAATACTGTATTCATGGAATGACCATGAATGTGCAGATCTCTAAATGATCAGGGGACTGGAGATTTGCTCATGTTTTCTTACATTACACACTATTATGATTCAGTATTAGCTTTCTTGTACTGCAAAATGCTTTCCCCCTCTCCATCCTCTAGAGAAAGGTAGTGATGAACAGTTGATTAAAAACCCTGCATTGAAATCTCTGTGCACATTATTAACAGACTGAGTCAGTCTTTACAGATGCTCCTTTTCACTTGGTGCACACATGGCTCAATATTTACATGAGTCATATATATGTATGCCCTTCAGCAATCAATAGCAGAAAAACTTGGAATACCTCTAACAATAATTGCTGTTTTCACACAGATTGGCTTCTCTGTTTAGTGACATAGATTGGATTATGCACTTTGTTTTATATGACAAAATTTAAACAGTGAAGAATACATTCCAGTGGATTGAACAGCAGATTTCAGCCAAAAAGGGTCACAAAGAGGAACATAACTGAATGTAACTTGACGAATAAAATTGGGTATTTGTTACAATAGTAATTTATAGATTATTTAGTTATTGTCCGCTTACTGTAAAATCTTTCATAACCCGTCACTGGGAGGAGAACACTTTGTGACATCCTAGCCTAGGCCAGGACTGGGCAAACTTTGCTTGGCCCAGGCCGGATGCTGCAGACCGCATTCCTTGAATTCCTCCACCCTCCCTCCCTGCAGGGTCACAAGGGGGGCGAAAACAAACTCACCTGATCGCCAAATCCAGCATCGCGTCTCCTTGGCAACAGGACATCACATTACACTACTGCAGCAAAAGAGATCAGCAGGACTGCTAGGAAACTGGTATTGTTTAAAAGAAAATAAATATGACAGCCTCCATCTCCCTGTTTCAGTTAAGATGTACCTTAAGATAGCCACACATTGATAGATGGCTGCCGTAATCTTATCAGAGAGAGCTTTTTTCCTTTCGCACACTGCATATAAATTAGCAATAGATTTCAGCATGATCAACATTTTCCATCTGATCAAAAATGTTGATCGATTCTGGGTGAAAATCAATTGAAATTACAATTGGGCTGGGATGTTGGGGCATAGATTTCTAGAAGACTGGATCTTAGTGATTGAATCTGCTGGGAAAATCGACAAGTATGTAGCTACCTTTGGCCAACTAACTCTGTCATTAATGCCGAAAAGCAGTGTTAGCACTGTAAATATACAGTCATGGCCATAAATATTGGGACAATTCTACCATTGTTGGCTCTATACACAACCACAACGGATTTGTGTAACGAATGTGGAATTATCTCCGTGGTCAGCGCACAGAAAGACATAGCAACGAACAATGATCAGAACATCAAGGAAAATAACAAACGCTAGCTAAACGCGAACACCTCACTCATTCGCAACAGCGAACGCGTTTAAGACACGATCACCGCGCGTTAGGCGCCCAGTGATAAGCGTGCCACCCTAACTAACCAATGTAACGCAAACACGAAATAGAGAACGAGAATGCTTGCTAAACGGTTACCTCACCGAGCCTACAGCAAGCGTTCGTACCAGACAAAACAGTACAGAAGGAACCACCGGCACTACCGCTAGGGCGAGTGCGATCCCAACAGACAGAACAATTTGCTGTCGACCGCCGCTGGCGACAAGACAATCGCAAGACAGAAGGAGTAACCAGTAGCAACCGCAGCTGAGGTTATACTCCAAGATACGGACTAGAAAGATCCACCACCTCTAACGCTAGGGCAAATGCAATCTAAGTTCAAGACAGAAAGATTCACTATCGCCAACCGCTGGCGACCGTGCAATCGCACAGACAAGACAAGACAGAATAGGCAGTACAAATTATACACAAACTGACTGCACTAAATAGGAATGCAAGGAGCACTCCCCAAGAATTAACTACACTAAGATAGCAATGGCTGACACTCCAGGTGTGTTTAGCAGGAACAAACCTCTATGACCAGCAGGGAATTCTGGGAGCAAAAGGTATTTATACTGCAATCCATCAAAGGATGCAGCTAATCCATTTGCATGACAAGTGTATGCAAATTCCTCACCAGCAGAGTAACTCTGAAACTTGCAAAGTGAAGACAGGTCTCTTTTCCAGAGACCTGCAGCACTCAGACCTAAGGAATGGTCAAACAGCTGTCTGCCTGTGCAGACAGCTGAGCGGATCATTACAATTTGTAATTAAACACACACGATGTGCTTTAACTGCAGACTCTCAGCTTTAATTTGAGGGTATTTAGAGATGTAACCCATTGGTGAGCCTTAAAAACAGGAAGGCCACATTAGTTTGCCAAATGACATCTAAAAAAGCCTTCACAGGTCTGGAACAACATGCTATGGAAATGTGAGACCAAGATCAACCTGTACCAGAGTGATGGGAAGAGTAGAGTATGGAGAAGGAAAGGAACTGCTCATAATCCTAAGCATACCGCCTCATCAGTGAAGCATGGTGGTGGTAGTGTCATGGCGTTTGCATGCATGGCTGCCAATGGAACTGGTTCTCTTGTATTTATTGATGATGTGACTGCTGACAAAAGCAGCAGGATGAATTCAGAAGTGTTCCAAGCAATATTATCTGCTCATATTCAGCCACATGCTTCAGAACTCAATGGAAGGTGCTTCACAGTGCATATGGATAATGAACCAAAACAGGGTCATTGAGGGGGAATGTTATGCAATGGCCAAGTCAATCACCTGACCTGAATCCGATTGAGCATACATTTCACTTGCTGAGGACAAAACTGAAGGGAAAATGGGAGACCTGGCAGAGCATCACCAGGGATAAAACCCAGCGTCTGGTGAGGTCTATGCATTCCAGACTTTAGCCTGTAATTGACTGCAAAGGATTTGCAACCAAGTATTAAAAAGTGAAAGTTTGATTTATGATTATTATTATTCTGTCCCATTACTTTTGCTCCCTTAACAAGTGGGAGGCACATATGCAAACTGTTGTAATTCCACCACCATTCACCTATTAGGATGTAAATACCCTCAAATTAAAGCTGACAGTCTTCAGTTAAAGCACATCATATTTGTTTCATTTTAAATCCATTGTGGTTGTGTAAAGAGACAACAATGTTAGAACTGTGTAGCTGCCCCAATATTTATGGACCTGACTGTATACAGTTGGTAACAGAGTCCTCCAAATTCACTGTAAAACCAGGATCCTGGGCATTCACAGGCTCTGCTAATCTGTTCAGTATACAGGCTTGAGGAATGGGTGAGATAAGAAAGGACAACAGCACCAACAACCTGTGTTTCAGTTCAAGTGGGATTTGTACGCAAAACAACTGTTAGCTGTTTGGTACCGCCACCCACCTGCCTGGGCATTCAGGGATACCTCTCACTGTCTATGTGACAGAATAAAGGTGTCAAATGCAGGTTTATGCTATTGTACATCCTTCTCTCACCCATGACTGCAATTAACTCCTAAGTATTAAGGTGGCCACTAATGGTCCAATTTCTAGTAAAAAATTGTTGGAGCGATCAGAAATTCTGATCGGATTGGTTGTAAATAATCTCCGTTGATGGGCACAATCGATTAAAAGCGATTATAAAAATAGTGGTCCGATTGGATTTTCAACAAACCAAAATTTGGATTTTATTGTTGGTTGTGATAGAGAGAAAGCAAAGATTGGTTTGTTTGATGGTGTAGTGAACGATTTTTCTTCAAATCAGAATTATCTGATCACTCGAACGATTTTTTGCTAGAAATTGAATCGTTAGTGGCCACCTTTAGAATAAGCTCTAAAGACATAATGTATGGAATGGTGTGGCTCTGTAAAATGCATAAGCTATAGGCTCACTATATGCCAGCAGTTCTGTATTGTGATGGGCTTTTAGGGGGATATGAATTTCATATTTAGGACTGATGCATCATGGGAAACCACACTTGCTGACTTCAGGCTGAATTATTTCAAATATCTTCTGTTTTAAGAAGAATCAAGAAGTTTTGAATCAGGATATTGGCTAACTTAAAAGAATTAGGTGTAAGCTTTTGACTATTCAGCTTATAGCAGACTTAAGTTAGCCCATAAATGGTATCATCCTAAGTATTACTGATGGCGAACATGTTACAATACTCTACTGTTTTAAAAAGGAATAATTATATTCCGCATCCCTTTTTTAAGAGGGCTTTTTGATCTCTTTTCGCCCACTATACTCTCCTGTTGGTTCTGGGTTACCATGAGCTATCTGGGTACCATGGCCATTTCTAGGGCCGTGCAGCCCGTGCGGGGGCCTTGAGTGCTGTTGGGAGGGGGGCGCTGTGATGGAGGGGGGAACCGCAGCTGCGGGGAGGGCAGCCCGACCTCTCCCTCCCTTCCTCTCCCCGGGCCGCCCTCAGTGCTCTCCCCTCGGACTGCAAAGCAATGCGCAGGGAAGCGCTATACAAAACTACTCACCTCCCTGGTTCCAATCGCTGCTCACTCGCCGCCAGTCTCCTCTCTGCATAGAGTAGATGCTAATACTCACACACACTGCTTCCTGCTAAACAGGTATCAGCTGTATCAGCGTCTATGCAGAGAGGAGACTGGCGGCGAGTGAGCAGCGATTGGAACCAGGGAGGTGAGTAGTTTTGTATAGCGCTTCCCTGCGCATTGCTTTGCAGTCCGAGGGGGGAGCACAGAGGGCGGCCCGGGGAGAGTAAGGGAGGGCGAGGTCGGGCTGCCCTCCCCGCGGCTGCGGCTTCCCCCTCCATTATGGGGGGCACCTACCTAACCTATACTGGGGCAGCTACCTATCTAACCTATCCTGGGGGGCACCTACCTATCTAACCTATACTGGGGGGCAGCTACCTAATCTAACCTATACTGGGGGGCACCTACCTAATCTAACCTATACTGGGGGGCAGCTACCTAATCTAACCTATACTGGGGGCAGCTACCTAATCTAACCTATACTGGGGGGCAGCTACCTAATCTAACCTATACTGGGGGGCACCTACCAAATCTAACCTATACTGGGGGGGGGCACCTACCTAATCTAACCTATACTGGGGGGCACCTACCTAATCTAACCTATACTGGGGGGCAGCTACCTATCTAACCTATACTGGGGGGCAGCTACCTATCTAACCTATACTGGGGGGAACATACCTATCTAACCTATACTGGGGGCAGCTACCTATCTAACCTGGGGGGCAGCTACCTAATCTAACCTATACTGAGGGGGCAGCTACCTAATCTAACCTATACTGGGGGGCACCTACCTATCTAACCTATACTGGGGGGCACCTACCTATCTAACCTATATGGGGGGGCACCTACCTATCTAACCTATACTGAGGGGCAGCTACCTATCTAACCTATAGTGGGAGCATTAACTTATCTAACCTGTACAGGTGACTACTATACTGGCTACCTATACTGGCTACCTATACTGGGGTACCTATTCTGGGCTACCTATACTGGGGGAATCTATACTGAGTGCAACTTGACCTGGCTAATCTATACTGCGGGCACCCATACCTTGCTTCGGGGGGCACAATTTTTACACCCTCGCCCCCTGGGTGCATTTTAGCCTAGAAACTGCACTGCTGGGTACTCTGGGTACTCTTTAATACTTTCTACATTCTGTCTATACTAGAGTTAGGCAACTGAAAACTTTTGAGGTCCGGTCCAATGAAACTTGTTGAAATTCTCCTTTTAAGATCAGGAAAATAGATAACTTATACTTAACCACTTCACAACTGAGGGGTTTTACCCCTTGAGCACCAGAGCAATTTTCACCTTTCAGCGCTCCTTCCATTCATTCGTCTATAACTTTATCATTACTTGTCACAATGAAATGAACTATATCTTGTTTTCGCCACAAATTAGGCTTTCTTTAGGTGGGGCATTATGCCAAGAATTATTTTATTCTAAATGTGTTTTAATGGGAAAATAGGAAAAAATGTGGGAAAAAAAATATTATTTTTCAGTTTTCGGCCTTTATAGTTTTTAAATACTGCATGCTACTGTAATTAAAACGCATGAAATTTATTTGCCCATTTGTCCTGGTTATAAAACAGTTTAAATTATGTCCCTATCACAATGCCAATATTTTATTTGGAAATAAAGGTGCATTTTTTTCGGTTTTGCGTCCATCCCTAATTACAAGACCATAGTTTATAAAGTAAGTGGGTTATACCCTCTTGACATAAATATTTAAAAAGTTCAGTCCCTAAGGTAACTCCTTATGTATTTTTTTTAATTGTACATTTTTTTATTACAAAAAAAAAATTGGGTAGTGTGGGAGGTAATGAGTTAATTTTTAGTATATAACTAATGTATTTATATATGAAAAATGCTTTAGGGTGTAGTTTTACTTTTTGTTTATGCGTCCTGCAAGCGTCCGGAAGGACGCTTGCAGGAAGTGTTATGAGGCTGGGAAACTTTTTTTCTTTCACAATGATCGCGCTGCTTCTCGTAGAAGCAGCTGATCATTGCGGGGGCTTGGATCAACGAACGAGAATGGTTTTACCGTTCATTGATCTCCGGGTGAGCGGGCGGCGGTGTGCGCGGGGGCGCGCGGATGAGCGAGCGGGAACACGACAGCGGCGTCAGGTGCGGATTTCTCCATCCCTGGTGTTAACAGGGTGGAAAAAGGGACAGAGAAATCCGCACCGCTGGGGGTAAAGTGGTTAAAGGACTTACGAGGCCAAAACAACTAAAAAAAGTAAAGTACCTGCATGATGTTTAAATGCACGGAGGACACCATCCGCGCCCTCCATGCAGTTCCACCGGGTCCCCTTGGTGAAATCGCCCCCCGTGCCGCTCGCGACCCCACAGGCCAGGTTGGGCCAACCCCCCCGAACCACGCACTGTGGCGTGGATCAGGGGGGGAGGCCCTAGAGCTGCGCAGCTGCACTCGCGGCAATGCGGGCTGCGCAGCCGCGGCCAGCTCTGGCGGCCATACTAGGGGTGGCAGGAGAGCCCGACCTAGCCTGTGGGGTCGCGAGCGGCACGGGGGGGCGATTTCACTAAGGGGACCCGGCGTAACTGCACGGAGGGCGCCGATGGCGTCCTCCGTGCATTTAAACATTATGCAGGTACTTTACTTTTTTAGTGGTTTTGGCCTCGTAAGTCCTTTAACACTTAATGAGGGACTCAACTGTACATAATGTCATGAATAAAATTGCTTATTTTTACCATATTAATTTATTAATCAATGTTTGCTCCCTGTAAAATGTTATCTCACTCTAATTAACATTCTTAAACTAGCACATCTAAAGTGAGAGGAATAAGGAGTCTTCTATCTTCATTCCCTGGGCTTCTGCCTTTAGTTATTTTCCAGTCACACACCTGCAACAAGCATGTAGCCAGTGGAGTCACTCCAGATTTAAAGTATCTGATATACATGCTCATTCTGGGCCAGTGACAAAGTGTTAGAAGCAGAGCATCAGCACAAAGTTTCGGCAAAAGAAATTGGCCCTGATTCATGAGGCTGCACTGCTATAGCAGCCCGAGCTACATGACACCAGCGCACGGTAATGCAGGGCTGCACACTAGGGCCCATATGCAATTAACTTTTTCACCTGAGTTATATCCTAGGAGATAATTTTCATCTTCTCTTTAAACTAACTTTTTAGCATTTCAATATTGAAAAGGTACCCAAAAGTTGGTGAAAAAGTGCTATCAAATTTATTTTTAGTATTTTCTTGCTGGCTGGTGGCTTAAAATGCATTTTATGACAAGTTCTGAAAATATTACCTAAAAGAAAACGCAGGTGAAAAAGTGAATTGCGTATGGCCCTATGTGCGGTAGTGCTGCGTAGCATAACTTTCTTAGTTACAGGCCCTGTTTAATGTACGCTCCTGGGTGCTGTGAAGTATCACGACGGTGATACTTCATTGGGGCGGTCTGTACTATGTTAATTAGCATAGTAGCAGCCACGCTAGTGAAGTATAGCGGTCGCAATACTTCATAGCACTCAGGAGTGGGCGTTACTATGCAAAAAGGGCCTGTAACTAAGGAAGTCATGCTATGCAGCACTACCGTGCATAGCGTGCAGCCCTGTATTTACCTTGCGCTGGTGTCATGTAGCTCGCGCTTCATGAATCAGGCACACTTTTTAGTAGAGAATGAAGATGGCAGCCTCCATATTCTACTCACTTCAGGTTCCCCTTAAATACCTTAGATGTCGGTATCTTTACTGCTGGCAATGCAGTGTGATCCCCCCATGAAGTGAGTAGAGATATTATATGATCTCCTGGAGTGCTATGAGGGAGAAGGCTGCATGACATCATTGTCTACGCTAAAGATCACTTAGAGAGCAAGATTACATACCAATATACAGTAATATATAGATATAGGAAGTGATGCTAAAACAGGGTAATTAGGCTAAAAATGGATATCACGAATACTTTATTACATTCCATTATGTATGTCATTACTGTTCCTGTTTAAGGGAGTTTTTAACAGGGCTGCATAAAAAATGTACTGTATATTAATATTCCACTTATAACAATCAAATAGTCACTAAATGAAATATGTTAAATTACTAAATTATGTATAACAATATTATTGTACTGAAATGCAGTTCTCTACTAAGAACAGATTTAGATATGTCACAAGTTTTAATGTGCTGACTTTGTTTAAAATTAATGTCATGTTTTTTTTGTGTGTGTGTGTTTGTTTTGTTTTGTTTTTTTTCCTGCAATTCAGTGTCATTTTTCATGGTGTTGTAACATTTAAGTGATCAAGACAATAAACATTTACATGGCCAAGCAAGGGTACTGCACATAAGACACAAGAATACTGTGCAGTCTGTAAAATGAAGAGATAGATGGAAGACCTACCGTTAAGTACTGTATGTACAGAAATACCAAGGAACACTAGGAAAGATAAAACCATACCCCAATGTGATCACAGGTTCAGCTATTAGCTAACATATTGGCTATGCAACAAAATAACAAACATCCATTTAACATGAACATAGTACCTTTATTTTGTCTGGAGCTGTGAGGAGAACTGTAGCAACTAGGGATCCTGCAGAAGCGCCAGCAAAGTGTTTCACAGCATTCAACATTTTCTGACCATGCTTTAAAAGAGCAGATGCTGCCCCCAAGTGGTAAATTCCAAGAAAACCACATGCAGCAAAAGACAGGTTTAAATGGTTCATTGTGATCTACAAAATGACATTAAAACAACACGTTATGGAGTGTGACACTTTCTATGGTAACAAATGGACAATGTTGATCAGGAATTTGCATGTGTCAGCCTAAATTATGCACATGTAGGTTGTTTTGTGACTAAGGAAGAGAAGAAAGAAAGCAAGCTTAGGAAGAAGTTTAATCATATGCATCAGAATTAAAGTAAAATGCAAGGAAAAAAATTAACCACCTAACACCCAAAGTTTGCAAAAAAATAGACTCTGGTTATCTGCTTTAGGGCTGGTTCAGTCGGACGCTTGCGGAGCGTTTACTGCAAGCGTTCGGAACGTCGCAGTAAACGCTCCCATTCAAGTGAATGGGAGCGTTTACACTGAGCTTTTGCGTGCGTTTGCACGATCGCGTTCGAGCTGCCCCTGGAAGCGACATGTAGCTTCCAGGGGGCGGCCAACCACGACGGCTAATGTCCCCCTAGGGGAACAAAAAACGTGACCGCATCGGAACGCGACGCGAAGGCTACTGAAAGCCTGACCGCGCAGCCGCCGCAACGCCCAAAGACGCGACGCCACGCAGACGTCCGTCTGAACCAGCCCTTAAACTGCAGCTCCATATAGTAATGCATTTACTACAGAACTCCATTAAAGCCAGCTCCTGTAAAAATAGGTTGCCCATAAAATTGGGCTACCTCACCCACTGAGGTTAAAGTTCAAATATGGCAAAAAATAAAAATGAAATACTTATAAAATGTAAATTTCTCTTAGAGTAAATGCACTTCCAGAGCATACATTGGATTTTTCTTTTGTTGCTGTCTTTACAGCAGGTAGTGAAAATCTGTCAAGTTTTGGACTAGTCCATCTACTCATGGGGATTCTCAGGTGTTTATTTACAAAAGCAGTTATTGAACTGCAGTTACTCATTCTAACTTAATTGTCATAATAGTGAGTACACTTGTATAGATCCTTTCCAGGGAGTACTTTTGAAAGAATAAAGGTAATACTAAGAATCCCCCATGAGGAGACAAACTGGTCTAAAACCTGTCATATCTGTCAACCAGCTTTTTAATGCCTACTACAAGTAACAGCAACATAGGATAAAAGTAATATATATTGCATTTTACTCTAGAAGAAATGTACATTTCATATGTTTTTTAAAATGTATTTTTTTGTGCGTGATAAGTTGTCCTTTAAGGTAGCTTACTAACCCGTCTCTCACATCCTTATTGAATATACTGTATAGTCATCGTTTCTGCCTTTGGGGTTGATGCAGAAAAGGCCAATAACATTGCACACCGAATGGCAATGTTACCAGCCTGCACCGAAACTAGTAACGCTCATTGTGCAGATAGCGCAACAAACGTTGCCATAGCATTGCACATAAATGGCGTATCTGCGGTACGGTTGTAGTATAGCCACACCCTACCGCTATGACACTGTTTAAGTGCATTGCTATAGTAACGATCATCTCGCTATTGATCCAATAAGCATTACTAGGTTCATCGCAGGCCAGTAACACCGGTGTGCGGTGTGCAATGTTATCAGCCTTTTTTGCATCAACCCCACTGTCCCAAATTAATTTCAGCTGTTTAAAAAGCCCAATTCCTTATCCAGGTCACAGTACAGCAAGCACTTAACAATACAAAATGTAATACAAAACATACATAGTTGATACCATAGAGTTCTAAACAAACATAATTAATTGAAAATTATCATTGGGCTAATTTAAATACAATTTTCTAGACCACAGACATATACTATATCAGTTTATAAAAGAAGCCCCATCTTTCATCTATAAAAAAAAATATGAAAGTTAATTAAGTTGACAATGAAATCCAAGGTGCAACTAATAAATACAAAAGAAAGGGAACTGGATTGGTTATATGGAGAATTTAAAGTTTTAAAGGCTTGGGCCAGAGGTGAAATATCCACAATAATAAAGGCTGCTGCCACTTAGGGCTCACACTTCAACTGTGCAACCACCATGACCAGGAGAAGCAGCTGTCCTCTAAGTGAATCCAAATAATTGGCATGAACTAATGAAAAGTCAGATCTGGGCACTAAATGATGGAAAAAAAATCCTACCTTAAAGGATAACTGAAGTGAGAAGAATATGGAGACTGTTTTTATTTCTTTTTAAACAATGACAGTTGCTTGGCAGCCCTGCTGATCGATTTGGCTGCAGTAGTTTTTAAATAAAACCAGAAACTTTTAATTGAATTATTAATTATTCAATCATCTTGGGTACCTCTTACTCTGTTTACTGGTATTACAGCTAGTCAGTAACTGTGCTATTGTTACTAGTGGTTGGGTAGTTGGGAGGGAAGCAGGAAATGTTGGCGCCTGCAGCCATTAGAAAATTTGGACGCCGCATTAACCAGTGACCAATAGCAGACTATCAGTAATTTAACTGTTATTCTACAAGCGACTTCACTCAGTGCCCAAATTCTAGGACGTCCCTTTTTCATACATGCAGTTGGAAGAGCTGAGTGGCTAAAATTAGTAGAGATCTGTACTCTCAGGGGTGCACAGCGACTAAGCACTGAAATGTCTGGGAAAATCTGAGGCACTCTCTGGAAACATGTCAAGAGGTAAAATAAGGGGTAAAATAAGTGAGGCTTATCAGTGGGCATAGGTAATGTACACAGCTTCTTGGAAGTGTGCAATGTATTTAAGAGCATGCAAGCATAAGTGCAGAACGCAAATATATTTGCATCACCTTAGAGTATTTATGCCAAATGTGGCCTGCAACTGTTTTCCCCACTTTGTGTTATGCACAGTGTTGATCGGATACCTCATTATCCTATTCGAGTTTGGTCAAATTCGGATAGTAAACTATCCGAATTCACTCGAAGTTCGATATTCGAGTTAATCGAATATCCGATTCGACCTCGGATATCCGACGTCACTATCCGAGTCTGTAGTCGAGTAAAATATTCGAGCTGGCCTTAAATAGCTTTTAAAACTTGTATTGGAGGTCAATGATGCATGAAACCACCTTTTTTATGAAGAAAAACATCAAGTGATTATGTGGTGATGTAGTAGTTATAAAAAAAGGTATCAAAAATAGTAAATTAACTTCATGAAAAGTGTTTGCATGAGAAGGTGTGTCCAAAATGGTTGTTGAAAGTCTCCTTCTCCTTCTCCTTCTCCTTCTTCTTCTTCTTCTTCTTCTTCATCATTATATTATGTGTCTTGTTTTTCCTTTCTTTTGTAATATTTAGTTTTTACTTAATTTGTGGAAATATTTTATTTTAATAACACCATAGTTATATTTGTGTTGATGGCATAATAGGTAAGTAGTGGCACATTGCAAGCCACAACGCCTTTTTCTGTGTACCCTGGCGGTGGTAAACCACAGACATCAGCAGGAGGAGGAAGTAGTTGCAAGTTGTAGTGTGGTAATAGCTGGTAGGAGAGTGGGTGGGCAGGTGGCAGGCTGGCAGCAGAAAATAGTTCTTCTTCTGTTCTCCCTGGCAGTGGTAGCAGCACACAGACAGCAGAAGCTCAATGCAGCTACAGGAGGAGGAGTAGTGTGTGTCAGGCAGTGTGATGTGACTGATATAATAGGCCCTGGTTCCTAGCGGTGGTACCAAGGCCGTAAATAAACAGCATGAGGTTCCAGACAGCAGTCGTGAAGCCCACATTGTGTCCAATACACAATTGGGACAGCACAGTTTTCAACCCGGACACCTCTAAATTAATTACAATTTTTTTTTCAAATTGATGCAGCTATTTTTGAGCGTAATAGCTGGTGGCGCATGGGCAGCAGCACCTTGTAATGTGTTCCCTGGCAGTGGAGAGTAGACACAGACAGCAGGAGGAAATACAACAGCAGGCAGCGTGAGGAGGATGAGTGTGTGGCAGACTGGCAGCAGGAGGGCAGGCTGCGAGACATAATAGGCCCTGGGTCCTAGCGGTGGTACCAGGGCCATAAATAAACAACATGAGGTTCCAGACAGCGGTCGTGAAGCCCACATTGTGTCCAATACACAATTGGGACAGCACAGTTTTCAACCCAAACACCTCTAAATTAATTACAATTTTTTTTTCAAAATAATGCAGGCAGCTATTTTTGAGATTAATAGCTGGTGGCGCATGGGCAGCAGCACCTTTTAATGTGTTCCCTGGCAGTGGAGACACAGACAGCAGGAAGAAATACAGCAGCAGCAGCAGCAGGTGTAATGTGTGTGTGGCAGACTGGCATTTGGCAGCAGGCAGGAGGGCAGGCAGCGAGACATAATAGGCCCTGGCTCCTAGCGGTGGTACTAGGGCCGTAAATAAGCAGCATGAGGTTCCAGGCAGCGGTCGTGAAGCCCACATTGTGTCCAATACACAATTGGGACAGCAAAGTTTTCAACCCGGACACCTCTAAATTAATTACATTTTTTTTTCAAATTGATGCAGCTATTTTTGAGCGTAATAGCTGGTGGCGCATGGGCAGCAGCACCTTGTAATGTGTTCCCTGGCAGTGGAGACACAGACAGCAGGAGGAAATACAACAGCAGGCAGCGTGAGGAGGATGAGTGTGTGGCAGACTGGCATTTGGCAGCAGGCAGGAGGGCAGGCAGCGAGACATAATAGGCCCTGGGTCCTAGCGGTGGTACCAGGGACGTAAATAAACAGCATGAGGTTCCAGACAGTGGTCGTGAAGCCCACATTGTGTCCAATACACAATTGGGACAGCACAGTTTTCAACCCGGACACCTCTAAATTAATTACATTTTTTTTTTCAAATTGATGCAGCTATTTTTGAGCGTAATAGCTCGTGGCGCATGGGCAGCAGCACCTTGTAATGTGTTCCCTGGCAGTGGAGACACAGACAGCAGGAGGAAATACAACAGCAGGCAGCGTGAGGAGGATGAGTGTGTGGCAGACTGGCAGCAGGAGGGCAGGCAGCGAGACATAATAGGCCCTGGTTCCTAGCGGTGGTACCAGGGCCATAAATAAAAGCCATGAGGTTCCAGACAGCGGTCGTGAAGCCAACATTGTGTCCAATACACAATTGGGACAGCACAGTTTTCAACCCGGACACCTCTTAAATAATTACAATTTTTTTTTTCAAAATAATGCAGGCAGCTATTTTTGAGCGTAATAGCTGGTGGCGCATGGGCAGCAACACCTTTTAATGTGTTCCCTGGCAGTGGAGACACAGACAGCAGGAAGAAATACAGCAGCAGCAGGTGTAATGTGTGTGTGGCAGACTGGCATTTGGCAGCAGGCAGGAGGGCAGGCAGCGAGACATAATAGGCCCTGGGTCCTAGCAGTGGTTCCAGGGCCGTAAATAAACAGAATGAGGTTCCAGACAGTGGTCGTGAAGCCCACATTGTGTCCAATACACAATTGGGACAGCACAGTTTTCAACCCGGACACCTCTAAAATAATTACAAATTTATTTTATTTTTTTTCAAAATAATGCAGGCAGCTATTTTTGAGCGTAATAGCTGGTGGCGCATGGGCAGCAACACCTTGTAATGTGTTCCCTGGCAGTGGAAATATACAGACAGCAGGAGGAAATACAGCAGCAGGCAGCGTGAGGAGGATGAGTGTGTGGCAGACTGGCATTTGGCAGCAGGCAGGAGGGCAGGCAGCGAGACATAATAGGCCCTGGGTCCTAGCGGTGGTTCCAGGGCCGTAAATAAACACCCTGAGGTTCCAGACAGCGGTCGTGAAGCCCACATTGTGTCCAATACACAATTGGGACAGCACAGTTTTCAACCCAGACACCTCTAAAATAATTACAATTTTTTTTTTCAAAATAATGCAGGCAGTGAGGCAGTTATTTTTGAGCGTAATAGCTGGTGGCGCATGGGCAGCAGCACCTTTAATGTGTTCCCTGGCAGTGGAGACACAGACAGCAGGAGGAAATACAACAGCAGGCAGCGTGAGGAGGTTGAGTGTGTAGCAGACTGGCAGCAGGCAGCAGGCAGGAGGGCAGGCAGCGAGACATAATAGGCCTTGGGTCCTAGCGGTGGTTCCAGGGCCGTAAATAAACACAATGAGGTTCCAGACAGCGGTCGTGAAGCCGACACTGTGTCCAATACACAATTGGGACAGCACAGTTTTCAACCCTAAGGCTAGACAGGTACTGGTGGTAGGGGATTCAATTATTAGGCGCACAGATAGGGTAATCTGTCGAAGAAACCGCGAATGCCGTACAGTCTGTTGCCTCCCGGGTGCTCGGGTTCGGCATGTAGCGGAAAGAATTGACAGATTACTCTGTGGGGCTGGGGAAAACCCGGCTGTCATGGTACACATTGGCACCAATGACAAAGTTAGTGGGAGATGGAAGGTCCTCAAAAATGATTTTCAGGTACTTGGAGATAAACTTAAAGCAAGGACCTCCAAGGTGGTGTTTTCTGAAATACTGCCAGTGCCACGTGCTACATCTGAGAGACAGAGGGAGCTTAGGGAGTTAAATAAGTGGCTGAGAAATTGGTGTAGGAAGGAAGGGTTTGGGTTCCTGGAGAACTGGGCAGACTTTGCAGTTGGCTACAGGTTCTACAGCAGGGATGGGCTGCACCTTAATGGGGAGGGTGCAGCTGCATTGGGGGAGAAGATGGCTAAATGGTTGGAGGAGATTTTAAACTAGGATCTGGGGGGAGGCGGGAGGATAAAGTCTCAATACGTAGACAAGATGAGGTAAAAAGACAGTGGGAACCTATCATTATGGAGGGTGGAGAGGGGGGTGGGGACAGTGTAAAGATTAAGGAGGTTGGTAAAAATTCAAGTAGCCCATTTCATGTAAACAAAATTGGTAAATGTGGTGGTAAAAATATAAAGTGCATGGTAACCAATGCTCGGAGCCTTGCAAATAAAATAGACAAACTAGAGTTCATTCTGAATGACAAAGGCTATGACATTGTGGGAATAACCGAGACATGGATGGATGAAAGCCATGACTGGATAGCTAATTTAAAAGGATACAATGTGTTTAGGAGGGATAGAACAGGGAAAAAGGTGGAGGGGTTTGTCTCTTTGTTAAGAATTCTCTTACAGCTGTCCTCAACGATGAGATGGAGGAAGATTGTGAAGATGTGGAGTCTGTTTGGGTAAATATTCATGGTGGAAATAAAAGTTGCCAATTGCTTATTGGGGTATGCTACAGGCCACCTCTTATTAATGAAGCTGCAGAACTGCGATTACTACAGCAGATTGAAAAAGCTGCAGGTAAAAATGAGGTCATAATTATGGGCGACTTCAACTTTCCAGACATTGACTGGAGTATTGAGGCTACCCATTCTGGTAAAAGCAGCAGATTTCTGGCAGCACTACAGGACAATTACTTGACTCAAATGGTAACTGAACCAACTAGGGGGAATGCGTTACTGGATCTGATCATTTCTAATAGACCAGATAATGTATCAAATGTGCAGGTTCAAGAACATTTGGGAAATAGTGATCACAACATGATAACGTTTGATCTGGTGACTGATAGGCCACGGGGCAGCGGGACCACTAAAACTATGAATTTTAGAAAAGCAAAGTTCACTCAAATTAGGCAGGCACTAAGTTTGGTGAACTGGGATAATGTACTACAAGGGGAAGACACTGAAGGGAAATGGCAAGCTTTTAAACTTATACTCAATCAATACTGTAGTATGTATATCCCATATGGAAACAAAATGTCTAGGAATAAAAAAAAAGGCCTCTATGGATGAATAGAAAGGTTAAAGATAAAATGAAGAGGAAAAAGAATGCCTATAAGGTCTTAAAACAGGAGGGGACCGAGGCTGCACTAAGCAATTATAAGGAGTGCAATACAAATTGTAAAAAAGAAATTAGGCAGGCAAAGATTGAAGCTGAAAAACAAATTGCTAAGGATATCAAATCTAACCTAAAAAAGTTTTACAAGTACATTAACTCTAAAAAAAGAAAGGTTGACTGTATAGGACTCCTAAAGGATGAGGATGGGAACTCAATGGTGGATGACCAAGGTAAGGCAGAGTTATTAAATGCTTTCTTTGCTTCTGTCTTCACAAAAGAAACAGCATTGTTGCAAACTACAGAGGCGGAAGAGTCTCAATCTTCTAACTGTAATATTAAATACTTAACGCAGGAAGAAGTGAAGGCAAGACTAAATAAATTAAAAATAGACAAGGCACCTGGCCCGGATGGCATGCATCATCGGGTCCTAAGGGAATTAAGTTCAGTTATAGATAAACCCCTTTATCTTATCTTTTGTGACTCTCTTGCAACTGGCAGAGTCCCAGTGGATTGGCGTACAGCCCATGTTTTCCCATTATTTAAGAAGGGCAAAAAATCTGATCCAGGAAATTATAGACCTGTAAGTTTAACATCAGTTGTATGCAAACTATTTGAGGGGTTACTAAGAGATACTATACATGACTTCATAGTAGAAAATAATCTTATTTCTCAGCATCAACATGGGTTTACTAAAGACAGGTCCTGTTTGACTAACATGCTCAGCTTTTATGAGGTAGTGAATGCTAATATGGATATTGGAATTGCTGTAGATGTGATATACTTGGACTTTGCAAAGGCCTTCGACACTGTTCCCCACAAAAGTCTGGTGCAAAAGTTGAGGATGCAAGGACTGGGGAAGAGTCTGTGTTCATGGATAGGGAACTGGCTAATGGACAGAAAACAAAGAGTTGTGGTCAATGGATCGTACTCAAAATGGGAGACTGTTAGCAGTGGGGTCCCACAGGGGTCTGTTCTGGGTCCAGTGCTCTTCAATTTATTCATTAATGACCTAGTAGATGCAGTAGTGAGCAATGTTGCTATTTTTGCAGATGATACAAAATTGTGCAGAATCATCAACTCTCAGGAAGATAGTGTCATATTGCAACAGGATCTGGATAGGATGGCTATATGGGCACATACATGGCAGATGAAATTCAATGTTGACAAATGTAAGGTCATGCATTTTGGACGTACTAATGGTCTACCACCATACAAAATAAATGGGATACAGTTAGGGACATCAAACTTGGAGAAGGACTTAGGAGTACTCATTGACAACAAGTTAAATAATCGTACTCAATGCCAAGCAGCTGCAGCTAAAGCTAACAAAATTTTGGGATGCATTAAAAGGGAAATAAAAACTCGAGATGCTAGCATAATATTGCCCCTGTTTAACTCTCTAGTAAGGCCACATCTGGAATATGGAATTCAGTTCTGGGCACCACATTACAAAAAAGATATTGCAGTTTTAGAGCAGGTGCAGAGACGAGCAACAAAATTGATGCGTGGGATGGAAGGTCTCACTTATCGAGAAAGGTTAGATAAACTGGGTTTATTTAGTCTAGAGAAAAGACGCCTTAGAGGGGATCTAATTAACATGTATAAATACATCAGAGGGCAATATAATACCTTGGCGGATGAGCTTTTTGTCCCTAGGCCTTCTCAAAGGACTAGCGGACATGATCTGCGCATGGAGGAAAAACGTTTTAGCCATTTATTTAGGAAAGGGTTCTTTACAGTTAGAGTGATTAAGATGTGGAATGCATTGCCACAAGAAGTCGTTATGGCAAACTCTATACCTGCATTTAAAGGGGGCTTAGATGCTTTCCTTGCGTTGAAAGACATCCATGGCTACAATTGCTAGGTAATGCCTAATGATGTTGATCCAGGGATTTTATCTGATTGCCATCTGGAGTCGGGAAGGAATTTTTCCCTTTAGGGGCTAATTGGACCATGCCTTGTAAGGGTTTTTTCGCCTTCCTCTGGATCAACAGGGATATGTGAGGGAGCAGGCTGGTGTTGTGCTTTATACTGGTTGAACTCGATGGACGTATGTCTTTTTTCAACCAAAATAACTATGTAACTATGTAACCCGGACACCTCTAAAATAATTACAACTTTTTTTTTCAAAATAATGCAGGCAGTGAGGCAGCTATTTTTGAGCGTAATAGCTGGTGGCGCATGGGCATCAGCACATTTTAATGTGTTCCCTGGCAGTGGAGACACAGACAGCCGGAGGAAATACAACAGCAGGCAGCGTGAGGAGGTTGAGTGTGTGGCAGACTGGCAGCAGGCAGGAGGGCAGGCAGCGAGACATAATAGGCCCTGGGTCCTAGCTAGTGTTGGGCGAACAGTGTTCGCCACTGTTCGGGTTCTGCAGAACATCACCCTGTTCGGGTGATGTTCGAGTTCGGCCGAACACCTCATGGTGTTCGGCCTTTTAAGTTCGGGTTCGCCCCGAACTTCTGTATGCCCCCGAACAGGGCCGAACAGGGCCCCTGTTCGGGCGAACAGGGCCCTGTTCGGCCGAACAGGCCGCAATACGGCCCCCCTATGGGGTCGCAGGCATAAGGGGGGAGCATGCCCCGATCGCGGGGGGGGTTGGAAATTCCCCCCACCCCCTCCGCTAGCGCTCCCCCCTCTGCCCGCTTCCCCATTCAAAAGTTTCAAGAAGTACCTGTATAGCGGATGGCCTGGCAGTGGGCGGCACTGTGGAGTGAGGAGGAGGAGGAGTCCGGAGAGTGACGAGTTGAGGGAGGCCGGGCAGCGGGCGTGAGGTCAGAGAAAGGGCGGAAGTTCCGCCCTTTCGCTGACCTCACGCCCGCTGCCCGGCCTCCCTCAACTCGTCACTCTCCAGACTCCTCCTCCTCCTCACTCCACAGTGCCGCCCACTGCCAGGCCATCCGCTATACAGGTACTTCTTGAAACTTTTGAATGGGGAAGCGGGCAGAGGGGGGAGCGCTAGCGGAGGGGGTGGGGGGAATTTCCGACCCCCCCCGCGATCGGGGCATGCTCCCCCCTTATGCCTGCGACCCCATAGGGCCCCCAAAATAGGGATGTTCGGGAAGTTCGGGGTTCGGCCCGAACATGCCGAACATCTCGGCCATGTTCGGCGAACTTTCCCGAACCCGAACATCCAGGTGTTCGCCCATCACTAGTCCTAGCGGTGGTTCCAGGGCCGTAAATAAACACAATGAGGTTCCAGACAGCGGTCGTGAAGCCCACACTGTGTCCAATACACAATTGGGACAGCACAGTTTTCAACCCGGACACCTCTAAAATAATTACAATTTTTTTTTTCAAAATAATGCAGGCAGCTATTTTTGAGCGTAATAGGTGGTGGCGCATGGGCAGCAGCACCTTTTAATGTGTTCCCTGGCAGTGGGGAGACAGACAGCAGGAAGAAATACAGCAGTAGCAGCAGCAGCAGCAGGTGTAATGTGTGTGTGCGCCACTTCATGTCCCCCTCTCGCCGACAACAGGGGCCAGGAATTCGCCTTGCACCCAAGCCTGGTTCATTTTGAGAAACGTCAGTCTGTCCACAGACTTGTGAGACAGACGAGATCGCTTCTCAGTGACGACTCCACCGGCTGCACTGAAGCAACGCTCTGACAGTATGCTGGAAGGGGGGCAGGAGACCACTTCCAGGGTGTACTGCGCAAGCTCGCTCAAGATCGGCAGGTGCTTGACACAATACTCCATGGGATCAACAGGGGCAACACTGTCAAGCCCGCTGAAGGACCCCATGTAGTCACCATGCGGGTCAAGCGCTGTCTGTGACCGGAGAAGGATGCTGCTGCAGGCACGTCCTCTCTAGTCCTTGGCAGCTCTACACTTATGTAGAGCTCGTTGGTCAGAGACAGCAGGTCTGTGGTGCGTGTGCGCTTGCTGCTGGTGGATGCAGGCACCTGCTGCTGCCTATGTGCTGGCTGGACAGTGGGGGTGGATGGCTGAGGGAAGGCTTCCTTCAAGCGCTCAACAAGGGACAGCTGCAAATCCCTCATTTGTTGCGCATGGTCTCCTCCTGCAGGCAGGAACTGGCTGAGCTTCCCCTTCAGACGTGGGTCCAGCATCATGCAGATCCAGATGTCCTCCCTCTTCTTCATCTGGATGACCCTTGGGTCCTTGCGCAGGCACCTCAGCATGTGCGCTGCCATTGGGAAGAGTCTGGCCATGTCTGCTGGCACATTATCGGCAGCCCCAGAGCCGACAGTGCTGTCCTCCTCTTCCTCTGCCTCCTCCACCTCATCCTCTCTCCACCCCCGCACCAGTCCAGCTGCGCTCTGCTGCTTCCCCTCATCAGCAGCAAGGTCAGGGACCTCCACTAACTCCAAGCCCTCCTCCTCAGAGGTGGCCTGTGAAGCTGCCTGCAGCTCCTGCTGGTCCAAGGCTGCCACTCCCTCTTCCAGCAGTGCATACAGGGCCCTGTCCAGCAGACCCACCAAGGGGACCCACTCGCACACCATTGCATGGTCCCTGCTTACCATGTTGGTGGCCTGCAGGAAGGGTGCCAGGACTGAGCACACCTGCTGCATGTGCCCAGGTCCTCCATGGAGATGATGGACGGGAGGTTGGTGGTGGCACGCCCAGTTGCAGTGAGGGAGGCAACTGTTGCTCGTGCAACGTACTGGCTGACAGCCTGCCTCTGTTCAACCAGACGCTCCAACATCGCCAGGGTGGAGTTCCAGCGAGTTGGAACATCGATCATGAGCTGGTGCTGTGGCAGGTGCAGCTCCTTCTGCACCTTTTTCAGGCTTGCTACAGCTGCAGGCGAGTGCCGGAAATGACGCACAACCTTTCTTGCCACCTCAAGGAGTCGGTCCACCCCCTGGTAGGTCCGCAGGAACTTTTGGACTACCAGGTTCAGGACGTGCGCCAGGCAGGGGATGTGGGTCAGGTCTCCCTTGCTGATTGCAGCAACCAGGTTTGCCCCATTGTCGGACTTCACCTCTCCGACTCTGAGGCCTCTGGGGGTCAGCCAATTCCTCTTCTGCTCTCTGAGTTTGGCCAGGACATGGTTCGCCGTCAGTTTGGTCTTCCCCAGGCTGACCAATTCCAGCAGCGCTTGGCAGTGGCGGGGCTTCACGCTGCTGCTGAGGCGGGGGGTTTGGGCTGGTGTGCCGGAGGATGGAAGCGGATCAGAGGAACCTGCTGCAATTCCGCTGACCCTGCATGGTGGCACCACCCACTGCGTTGTTGCTGCTGCTGCTCTGACAGTGCCCGATGCCACTCCCTGTCCTCACCCCCTTCCACCAAGCTGACCCAATGCGCGGTCAAGGACAGATAGCGGCCTGTCCCAAACCGGCTGCTCAACGAGTCCATGGTGACGTGGACCCGTTGACCCACCGCGTGATCCAGCCCTCTCCCGACATTGGCCATCACAGAGCATTGAAGTGCAGGGGGATTGGCCAATCGGGGGCTGCACACATCAGGAGCGCACGCATGTCGCTCCCCTCCTGCACAAGGGAATAAGGCAGGAGTTGGGAGCACATGGCCCGTGCCAGCAAGCCGTTCAGCTGACGCACGCGACAGCTGCTGGGAGGCAGAACCCTGACCACCCCCTGGAAGGTGTCGCTGAGCAGGGTCTGGCGACGCCTTTTGCTGGCACGGGAATCCCTGGAGGGAGCAAAGGAGGCCACTGAGGACTGGCTGCCAGAACAGGCCTCAGTGTCGGCAGCAGGAGTTGCAGAGGGAGGAGGAGCAGTGCGTTTCTGATGCACTCCTGCTGGTTCTGCTGGAGGAGGTGGAGGAGGGCGGGTGGCTGCTGCCAACGGCTTCGCAGTGGTGGCGGGTCTGCCACTGCCAGCTTCCTTCAACTTCATGAACTTCTCATGCTCATGAAAGTGTTTCCCTGCCAGATGGGTCACCAGAGAGGTGGTGCCGTACGCAGAGGGCTCCTTCCCTCTGCTGAGCTGCTAGCGGCACTGGTTGCAGGTGGCATACTTGCACTCCACATATTGCAGGGTGAAAAAACTCCAAATTAGGGAGGTGAAGTTGCCCCTTCGGCTGCAAGGTGCTGCTGCCGCTGGTCTCCCTGTGGTGGTTGGGGGGGGGTTCTTGGTGCAGCTGGTGGCACTGGCAGAACTCTCGGCCTCCGGATCAGCACCCTGTGTGGCCTGCATACCACGCCCACTTCTGATCCTGCCTATGCCTGCGATGCTGATCCTTCCAGCAAGGCCCACAGACGCATCCTCCTCCTCCTCCTCAGAGCTGATGACATCCCCAGGATCTGCCACCCAGTCTCTGTCCTTCACCCTGTCATTATCATCCTCCCCCTCCGCAAACATGTCCTGCTGGGATGACCCCACAAACTTCCCTTCTGCATGCATGGGCTGATGGACACTCACCACTGTCTGACTGTCCAAAGCATCATCCCCCAAAGTGCCCATCAGCATTTCTTTCTCCTCCATTGCCAATTCTGCCGCAACAGCACTCCATAGCTCCGCTGTGCTTGGGGATAAGAAGGTGCTGAGTGACAGGGTGCTGGTGTTGCCCGCTGGGGCTGGAGAACTGCACTCCTCCTCCTCCTCCCCAGGCAGTGCTGGGCGGCTGCTGCTGCTCTTGCGAACAGGAGTTTTGGCGGGGGTGGAGGACTCGGTTCCAGAGCTAATGGTGGCCTGCTCATCCACCATCAGTTCCACCACAGAGTCTGCGTCCTTCTCCTCAATAGGACGGCTACGACCTGGCGGTGGGAGGAACATCTGCGCCACATGCTGCTGCTGCTGCTGTGTCTCTGCAGCGTGACTCCCAGCTGTTGGGCGGCCAAGGCGTCCACGGCCAGTGGCTAATGGCGGAATAGCCACTGGTGCAGACGCAGAACTGCTCATGGTGGTGGTGGTGGCGCGGCTGCCACGCCCACGACCTCCTCTCTTGCCGATGCCCTTGCCCAAACCGCGGCTGCCAGTGCCAGACAGCATATATTTTTTATATTATACAAATGAAAAAAAAAGTTATGTATAGGCGGGTGGGACAAGTGGGGTACTTTAATGGGGTGGGACTGGTGGTGGTGGTGGGTGTGTGAGGTGACGGACAGGTGTACTCTACAGCAGAGATCGGTGTAGCGTTAACGAGAGAGTGCGCAGTGTGCACACAAAGACCCTAGCTGACGCTGAGTGACGGTGTTCCTATACACAGACTACAGTACAGTACAAGTCAGCGAATACACAATAGAAGTAATATAAACAAATAGGACGGGTGTAGCACTAACGAAAGGGTGCGGACAGCGCAGACGTGCACTGCGCACACAAAGACCCTAGCTGACGCTGACTGACGGTGTCCCTATACACAGACTACAGTACAGTACAAGTCAGCGAATACACAATAGAAGTAATATAAACAAATAGGACGGGTGTAGCACTAATGAGAGGGTGCGGACAGCGGAGACGTGCACTGCTTACACAAAGACCCTAGCTGACGCTGACTGACGGTGTCCCTATACACAGACTACAGTACAGTACAAAATTCAGCGAATACACAATAGAAGTAATATAAACAAATAGGACGGGTCTAGCACTAACGAGAGGGTGCGGACAGCGCAGACGTGCACTGCGCACACAAAGACCCTAGCTGACGCTGACTGACGGTGTCCCTATACACAGACTACAGTACAGTACAAAATTCAGCGAATACACAATAGAAGTAATATAAACAAATAGGACGGGTCTAGCACTAACGAGAGGGTGCGGACAGCGCAGACGTGCACTGCGCACACAAAGACCCTAGGTAACGCGGTGACAGACGGTCTCTATACACAGACTAGAGTACACTACAGTACTAACTAAACAACAGAAGAATATAGCTAAATAATAAAACAGGTGTGACTAGATTACAGAGAGCAGATACAGGACAGGTATAGCAGTAAAGCTGGGCCTTGCTAACTACAAAATAGTACAAATCTATCTAACACAGAAGTAGTACAGTACAGTAGGACAGGTGAGAGCACAGGTAACTAGAGACTAGAGCACAGAGCAGGGCAGGCTGCCTTGCCTAGGCACAGGGCCTAGCTGCTGGCGGCAGCTGCAGCAGCACCAGTGCCATTCTCCCTCCCTAGTCCCTAATCACACAAACTAAACTGCCTAAAATACAATCTATCTACAATACAAAGCAATACAGTTGAATATCAAGTGTTGGAGTGTAAAAACGCTTGGTTTAGAACACAATAAATGCACTTGCACACAGACAAAAAGCACTGGAGCAGTCTCTCAGTACAGTCAGTCAGTAAGTCACAAGCAGGACGAGTGAGGCAACATGGCGCCCGCTATTTATAGAGGGGGGCTTGGCCAGGCTCCCCCTCTGTGATTGGCTGCAGTCAGAGGGCTGGGAGCCCTCTGATTCGCTTGTGAGGACTCGAGGTGACGTTTGACGTGACGCTATCCGAACTGGTGACGCTATCCGAGCTCGGATAGCTAGGATATCTCCGGATAGCTGCTTGCTATCCGAGAGCGCTCGGATAGCACAGCCCGGATAGCTAATACTATTCGAGCTCGGTATTCGAGTTTGAATAGTGAAAAAAGAGCAAGGATATCCGAGTATCTCGGATATCCTAGCTCGGATGAGCACCACTGGTTATGCATGTCGGACTCTAGACATTAGAAAAGCTATATTGAGGGTGAAGCCCTAGATCGCCAGGAAAGCCATATAGGAAAAGGGGATAGCACTAGACACCAAGGAACTTTATAGGGGAGAGAGGTGGGACACCAGTGAACTGTTTATGGGTGCAAGGGGAACCACTAGACATCAGGAAAGTATTAAGGGTTGCAAGATAAACCACAAGACAACAGGGAGCTGTATAGGAATGGGAGAAGGTAAATAGACCCCAGAGATTTGTATAGGGGAGGGAGGGGACCACTAGACAGTCCCAGAGAACTGTATAAGGGAGGTGGAGGCATTTTAGACACCAGGGAACTGTACAGGGGAGGGAAGGTGGCAACTAGATAACTTATAAGGAAGCTGGTGGCCACTAGACATTGGGGTTGGCCTCCCTGTGTTCCATTTTAGTCCACTTCGTATTTGAGTTTGACACCCCTGCCTTATAGGATAAGGGCCCATATGCATTTAACTTCTTCTCTTGAGTTTTGTAATAGGTGATATTTTTTAATTTGTCAATAAAATGCCCTTTAAACCACAAGCAGGTAAGAAAATACTCAACATAATTTTGCTAGTACTTTTTACCTACATGTTAGCATTTTTTCAGTTGTAGAGTGCTGAAAAATCAATTGCATATGCGTCAAACTGTCTGAGCAATGGGTAAGACGACAAAATGATTAGGACCTTATAAAAGGCATACACTTGTGGGGTCTTGTAAAAGAGCAAAGTGGAGGCAAGGGATGGGTAATGTAAATAGCAATATGTGTGGAGATAGTAGAGGTCAACTTTTTCTTCTTAGCAGTGTCCTAGCTATAACATCTATGCCAAGTCAATACACTTCCTCACTTAGAGAATAAAGATATTATGCACAGCACCCAAAAGATCCAGGAAGAAAAGCTAATTCTATTTCTAGCCAATCACCCAAATGATCTAGTTCAAACTCCTGATGCTGGGTATACACAATTCGTTTTTGGGATTTGTCATTTAATCGTTTTTCTATTCGTTTTTCCGCTCGATTTCCCACTCCATTCTCTTATCTTTTCTTATCAATTTCTATTCACTTCTATGAGAAGTCGAGCTGTAAAACGAACCATCTATCTACTGAAAAAACGCATTGTGTATTCCCAGCATCACACAATTCATTCAAAACTCTACATAGGCTATCCCCTCCATACATTTCCTTAATAATCTCCATGTATCATCTCTCCTGGAACCTTCGCTACTCCAATGAGACGCTATTGTCATCCAGCTTGGTCATCTCCTCTCACTCTGGTATCCAGGACTTGTCACTTTGGTACGGTCTACCACAGTGTTACCTCTCCTTTGGGACTCTCTACCACAGCCTGTTTTGCTACAAGCCTGGACATTTTCAAACATATTCTCAAGACACGCCTGTTCAAACAAGCCTATAATTTGAAGCTCACTGCCTCATCTGAGAACCACTTCATCTACTCCCCCATTGTCTCCACCCCACTACCCTCTAGATCAGGCATGGGCAAACTTGGCCCTCCAGCTGTTAAGGAACTACAAGTCCCACATTGCATTGCAGGAGTCTTACAGCCACAGTCATGACTCATAAAGGCAAATGCATTGTGGGACTTGTAGTTCCTTAACAGCTGGAGGGCCAAGTTTGCCCATGCCTGCTCTAGATTGTAAGCTTGCAAGGGCAGGAACCTGTCCATTGTGTTTCCCGTTTTTTTATCAAAATATGTTGAACTGCTCATGTATCTATGCTCCCCATTATTGTATGTATTGTACATTGTACAGCACTGTGGAAGATGTTGGCACTATATAAATAAAATAATAATAATATTAATAATAGCTACAGTTTTCAGTGGTGTACATGCTGCCCTGCCATATTTATTGGTGTGGTACCCCAAAAGTGATCATGCTTTCCTTAGATTATACCAACACTGGTATGCCGATCCAACAAAATGTAGGTGCCCACAGCCAACAAGAAACATGGGCGTCGCTAAGATATCAATAGCAATTGTGAATATAGACACCCAGTAGTGGTGATTTGGGCATGGGAAATGATGACTGCAGCAGAAGCATCGGGACAATGGAGGGATGAAAAGCAGAGGAGAGTGGAGTAAGCTACAGTGTTAGTAGGTAGAGATAGGTTAGTGTTAGGCTAAGACAGGGCTGGTTAACATATTTAGGCTTAGATGAAATTAGGAGTAAGAAAGGGGGGGTAAGTGTTAGGCTAAGAAAGAGCATTGCTATCTTATTTAGGCTTAGATGGTGGTAGGTTAGAATTAGGAGTAGGAAAGAAGGGTTAGTGTTAGGTTTAGATAGTGGTAGGTTAGTGTTAGAAGTACTATAGATAGAGGAAGGGTTAGTGTGAGAGAAAGATTAGTTAAGGCACTAATAGAATATTGGTGAAATGATGGCTTTAATTGGTAACCCAATTTCCCTGGCACCGGTTTGTTGATAGACGCCACTTATGCTGCGCACTTGCTCCAACTGCAAGACTGAGAAACTAGTACAGCTGACAGATTTGCATGACACTAAAATATGCAGCATATTTTAAAGGATGACAGATGGGGCATTCAGACACTACTGCTGCACAAAAGATCAGAAGGACTGCCAGGCAACCGTTGAGTCCCTTTTCCAATAAGTAATGCAATCACAACCGCAATCGCCCTGCGTTGCAATCACTTTAACTTCTATTTCCACTGCCACGATGTTGCTGTATTTGCACTGCGATCTGTCGAATACAACAGGGGGGGTGCAGTAGCAACAAAAACGCACAGGCCAGTGATTGCGAGTTGGGAAGAAAAAATTAATCACGATACTGGAAGACAAACAGCATTACAATTTATATGTTTAACGTGATGCCGTTACAATTAGCAAAACAGTAGCAGCCTAGTAGAAAAGGGCCCTTATTGTTTAAAGGACAACAGAGATACCCTCAGTATTAAGTAGCTAGTGGTAACCTTGGGCCCTGACTGAAGGGAGATCTCGTCAGCGGCATGCTGAGAGCAGGGTGAGTAGCCTCTCATTTACGCTCTACTCTGGACTTTGCATAGGGAAGGAGGGAGGGATGCACTAGGGGAGGTAAGTGAGCCGCCTTTCCAGCATCAAGCGCCTACAGGCACGTGCCTACAGTGCCTTATGGTAAATCCGGCCCTGACTGCCGCCAAATAGAACAGCAGGGCTGCCAGGCCAATGGTATTGTTTAACGGATACCCTAGCCCTTGATTAATTTTGTAATTGACGCCGTGTGTGTGTGGAGAGATGCGCATAGGCTTAGAGCACCTCCCATGGCCCGGTATCTGTGTCAGTTTTTCTAAAAAAAAAGCTCCCGGTACAAAGCAGTGGTCGGTGCAGCCTCAGTATGTCCGCGGGAGTACGCGCACATCCGCGGGAAGACGTTGCTGGCGCATGGGGTCACAGGTGCTCAAACGGACATACTGTGTCCGCATGCTTGAGCACCTGTGACCCCGTGCGGGAGTGCGCGCATACTCCCGGACATACTGCAGATTCGCCGACCCCTGCTTTGTACATGGAGTTTTTTTAGAGGATGCACGGGAGGTGCAGTCAGCCTATGCGCATCTCCCCACACACACATGGCGTCAATTACAAAACGAAATAAGGGCTAAGGTATCTGTTAACAGTAAATTAATATGGCTGCCTCCATATTCTTCTCTAGGGGTGGGACGACGAATCCGGCGAATCCACGAATCCCTCGAATATTGGGAAATATTCGAGATTCGTGGATTCGAATCCCGACGCCATTTTTCACTTTCCGAATCCGCCGAATCCCGACGCTGCATCGCCGCATACGCCGCTCCCTCGGCCCGCACTCGTCCTCCCCCGACCTTCTCCGACCCCCCCGCGCCTCCTCCGTTCGCCAGCATCAACTCACCTGAGCGGAGCGCACAGAGCGGCAGACCTCTCGCCGACTTCCTGGTTCCCCCTAGTGACCGGCTCTTACAATGATGTCATCAGTAAGAGCCGGTCCGGCCACTAGAGGGAACAGGGAAGTATCGAAGAGGTCTGCCGCTCTGCGCTCCACGGACAGGTGAGTAGATATTCATGCAGGGGTGAGCGGAGGAGGCACGGGGGGGGGGAGCGGAGGAGGCACGGGGGGAGCGGAGGAGGCAGGGGGGGGGGGAGGAGGCCGGGGAGGGGGGTTGGCAGTGAGCGGAGGAGGCATGGGAGGCCCCTATACCTACCTACAGGCTCCTATACATACCTACAGGCCCCTATACCTACCTACCCACCTACAGGCCCCTATACCTACCTACCTACCTACCCACCTACAGGCCCCTATACCTACCTACCTACCTACCTACCTACCTAAAGGCCCCTATACCTACCTACCTAAAGTCCCGTATACCTACCTACCCATCTACCTACCTACAGGCCCCTATACCTACCTACCCACCTACAGGCCCCTATACCTACCCACCTACAGGCCCCTATACCTACCTACCTAAAGGCCCCTATACCTACCTACCTAAAGGCCCCTATACCTACCTACCTAAAGGCCCCTATACCTACCTACCCACCTACAGGCCCCTATACCTACCTACCCACCTACCTACCTACCTAAAGGCCCCTATACCTACCCACCCATCTACCTACCTACAGGCCCCCCTACCTACCTACCTACGTAAAGGCCCCTATACCTACCTACCTACCTACCTAAAGGCCCCTACACCTACCTTCCTACAGGCCCCTACACCTACCTAAAGGCCACTACACCTACCTACCTAAAGGACCCTATACCTACCTACAGGCCCCTACACCTACCTACCCACCTACCTAAAGGCCCCTATACCTACCTACCTACATACCTACCTATACTGAAGGTCCCTTTACCTACCTACCTAAAGGCCCCTACACCTACCTACCTAAAGGCCCCTATACCTACCTACCTAAAGGCCCCTATACCTACCTACATACCTACCTATACTTAAGGCCCTATACCCTGCTACCTATACTGAAGGTCCCTTTACCTACCCACCTAAAGGCCCCTATTCCTACCTAAAGGCCCCTATACCTACCTACCTAAAGGCCCCTATACCTACCTACATACCTACCTATACTTAAGGTCCTATACCCTATATACCTATACTGAAGGTCCCTTTACCTACCTACCTATACTGAAGGCCCCTATACCTAGTTAACCTCCTTGGCGGTATGAAAAATACCGCCAGGAGGGAGCGCAGCAGTTTTTTTTTTTTTAAAATATTTTTTAATCATGTAGCGAGCCGAGGGCTCGCTACATGATAGCCGCTGCTGAGCGGCATCCCCCCGCCCGCTTCGATCGCCTTCGGCGATCTCCGATCAGGAAATCCCGTTCATAGAACGGGATTTCCTGGAGGGCTTCCCCCGTCGCCATGGCGACGGGGCGGGATGACGTCACCGACGTCACTGACGTCGGGACGTCATTGGGAGTCCCGGGCCACCCCTCGGCGCTGCCTGGCACTGATTGGCCAGGCAGCGCTGGGGTCTGGAGGGGGGGGGGCCCGCGCCGCAGCAGATAGCGGCGATCGGGCAGGGGCCGGCGGCGATCAGAGTGCTGGCGCAGCTAGCAAAGTGCTAGCTGCGTCCAGCAAAACAAAAATTATGAAAATCGGCCCAGCAGGGCCTGAGCGGCACCCTCCGGCGGCTTACCCCGTGTCACACACGGGGTTACCGCCAAGGAGGTTAACTACCAATACTGAAGGCCCATATACCCTGCTACCTATACTGAAGGCCCCTATATGCTGCTACCTTTACTGAAGGCCCATATACCCTGCTACCTATACTGAAGGCCCATATACCCTGCTACCTATACTGAAGGCCCATATACCCTGCTACCTATACTGAAGGCCCATATACCCTGCTACCTATACTAAAGGCCCATATACCCTGCTACCTATACTGAAGGCCCATATACCCTGCTACCTATACTGAAGGCCCATATACCCTGCTACCTATACTGAAGGCCCATATACCCTGCTACCTATACTTAGGGCCCCTATACCTTGCTACCTATACTGAAGGCCCCTATACCTTGCTACCTGTACTGAAAGCTACTCATATTGAAGGCACCCATACCTAGCTAGCTATACTGAAGGCACCTTTACCTCGCTACCTATGCCTGGGTACCTATACTGCGGGCAACTATACCATGGATCGCACAATTCTTATGTGCAGGATTCGTTAGATTCGGGATTCGAAAGGTTCGAGATATTCGAGAACCTTTATAGATTCGGATCCGGATTCGGATTCGAAGAAATTGTGGATTCGTCCCATCCCTATTCTTCTCACTTCAGTTCTCAAGGCAGAGTATTAGCTGACCTGACTTTAGGAAACGAATAGCTGATGGTCTGCTCCGGGTTATTGCACTCTGCAGATCACTACTGCTCCATCCATTACTAAAACTTTTCTCTGCTTAGATTGTATATTTTTACTTGCGGCTTCCTGGCTGCAAGCTTGTTTTTATATCACTAACATTGTTCACATCTATCATTAATAATCCAGAACAGCCTTATTAAAAATTCCAGCGTAAGCATATAGCATACAATTGCTGTTTTGCGTACAGCAGCCTTATCATAAAACCAGAAGAGAAATGCAGCAGCAGCAGGGAATGTGAGCTCCCCAGCCACTTTCCTCCTCCAGCACGCTATAGAAAGGGACGTGTCACTCTGTGCGGTGATCTGTGCCAGCTCCCATAGCCCACAGCTGCCCTTTCCAAGCGAGCTGCAAGCAGTAAACATTACTTATTCCAGCTCTCTGACCTTTTCTGTCTTGCCATAGAAACCGGGAAGGATTTTTTCCCCCTCCAACGCCTTACTTCCTATGTCAGCAGCAACCAATAACAGAGATTATATTAACAGCCAATAGAGACTTCAGACTGATGTAGTACGTCTGTCAGATAAGAGAAGTTTCTGCTTCCCCTGAGCAAAGCTGCTTATTCAGATTGTTATATATCTGGCTGCAGAGTGGTTTCTTTTCCCTTTCTCCGTTTATCACACATTTTGTCCTTTTAGCACAAAAGACTACCTGTAACTTGAATGGTATTGCTTTCCTTCAAGGATTTATAATACAGGTTCATTCTGTCACAGACCTTCACTTTGCTACTGCAGGACTCACAATAATTATATACAGTATATATATCATATTTTGCTATTATAGAGAAAGAATCCTATCATGGTGTAGTGCATTATTCGCAGAATGTCGCTGTTACTTGGCTGCACTGACACATAAAGCTGATCCCACATACTGTACATTTTAATTATTTTTTATTTATTATATTTTTATTTCTGTAAGGCCCCATTCATACATTTACACGCAAATTACTTTTTTCAGGGATTGCATTTTGCTGATAATTGCAAATGGCTGCAGTTAGAGTAATCCCAAAGCGCGCCAGTGATCAGCAAAGTGCAAATCGTAGGAAAAAAGCGCCCAGGTGTGAATGGGGCATCCTACCTAATATTAGCAAGTGTCTCTGCATCCTGTCCGTGGGTCAGTGTTTTTGCTCCACATGTCCTGCACTGACACAGCTGTTGGGACAGGAGGCGGGCCGGGCAAGTGGGAGCGTACTGCGAGTTTAGCGCGAGCGGACGGTTGCGCGCGCGCCAGGCGGACGGGTGCACGCATGCGCACTGACAGGCGGAGGCGGTGGCAGGACCGAGACCTAGAGCCCGTTTTTAAACGGGCTTAGGTCAACTAGTAAAAGTAATGTTGATAGCATTGTCCTTGCAAAAATGAAAACCTGGAAAGGGGAGAAAAGACTATACACTCACCTTTCAAATTAATAAGTATCTAAGAAAACTACAACAACAAGAAATTAGAGGGTACCTGCAGTGAAATCTGCTTGCCAAAACAATCATTTGCCACAGAAATATTGGCTGCTTAAAGGGAACCTGAAGTAAGAAGTATATGGGGGCTGCCATATTTTTTTCCTTTTATACAATCCCAGTTGCCTGGCAGCTCTGCTGATTATTTAGCTGCAGTAGTGTCTGAATCGCACCAGAAACAAGTATGCCGCTAATCTGGTCTGGTTAGATCTGACAAAAATGTCAAACACCTGATCTGCTGCTTGTTCATGGTTTATGGCTAAAAGGATTAGAGGCAGAGGATCAGCAGGATTGCCAGACAACTGGTATTGCTTAAAAGGAAATAAATATGGCAGCCTCCATACCCCTCTCACTTCAGGTTCCTTTTAAATGATATGCAAATTCAGACTTTTCTCACAAAACTGCAATGGTCCCACCCATTCTAAGCTGTTTTGGTGGTCCTTAAAGTGTACCTGGGGTGAAGGAATAAAAAAAGTTTTATGCATACCTGGGCCTACCTCCAGCCCCCTTCTGCCTGAACGCTCCCTCGTCACCATCCTCCGACGCCTGCATCCTCTGCAATTCAACCCTGTAATTTGGCCACTCGGCGCATGCGCAGCCCGGCCCATGCACTTCCCTGTACTATGTAGGCACAGATCTCTCCCGGCAATGGGAGTGCAATGGTGGAACACGTGCAGCCGGGCTGAGCATGTACCGACTAGCTAAATCACCGGCTCGGATTGTGGAGGCAGTGCATGCGCAGTAAGCCCCCAACTCCCAGGATTATTGGGCCGGATTACGGCGGATGCAGATGGTGGAAGACGAAGGTGAGGTACTAGTCACTGCAAAGGGGGCTGGCCCAAAATATGTACAGCAAAGTCCCAATTGTCCAGAATTCAAGTCTCAACTAACCGTCATGCCTGTGGGATAATGGGGACTGCCCTTTTGTGGTGTTTGGAGGCATTTTAAATACTACCGCTTTGTAGGGTAGTGCAGCGCAGCATGCGCTGCTAAGTACCTTGCAATCCTTGCTCATAACACCCCCTCCACTGAACCCATGGGTCCATTGGCTTTAATTGTCGTGATCCCTGTACTTTGGCCCAATAGGCTGCCTGTCATGTGACAGGCAGCCTATTGTGCCCATCAAAGGGATCACATCCATTTTCCGCCTTATCCCTTTAAAGTGAACCTTAAGCCAGGGAAAAAAAATGAGTTTTACTCACCTGGGGCTTCTACCAGCCCCCTGCAGCAGTCCTGTGCCCTCGCAGTCACTCACTAATCCTCTGGTCCCCCGCTGCCAGCTAGATTCGTTTTTGCCGACAGGCCCATCAGGACTGGCCACTGTAGCTTTTTCCGCACTCCCGACTGTAATTAGTGCTATTGCGGGCCGCCACGCGTACCAAAATACGCATTGCCGCATATCTATGCGTACGTAATGCGGCAACGCGTATTTTTGTACGCGTTGCGGCCCGCAATAGCGCTAATTACAGTTGGGAATGCGGAAAAAGCTACGCGTGGCCAGTCCTGACGGGCCTGTCGGCAAAAACGAAACTAGCTGGCAGCGGGGGACCAGAGGATTAGTGAGTGGCTGCGAGGGCACAGGACTGCTGCAGGGGGCTGGTAGAAGCCCCAGGTGAGTCAAACTAATTTTTTTTATGGTTTTCTGGTTTAAGTGTCTCTTTAAGAATGTATAACCCTCATTCTCCTAACCATTAGTCATCTAAAGGCTTGATTCCCACTATAGGAGAAAACTTCATTTTTGTCTGTTTAGCCACAATGGAAAAAAGAGTGGACATATCTTATTTTACAAATAAGATCAGTTCACACTTGTCAATTTGCAATGAATCAGGTACAGTGAGCGGTGTGCATTTCCTTGAAGAGTGGATACGTTTGCCATATAGCTTACGTTGGGAAATACATCTGCTCCAGGCAACAACTAGACCAAAATGGAACATCGGAGCGGCTAATACACTGTCCACTCGCACTGGCTGTTGGAGATCTGACTCAAGCCTAATTCCCCTAGCTCCAATTAGCCTTATTTTCCCAGCCTTATTTCTCCTAACACCCTTGCTTCTGGCGCTGGCGCCCTTAGAAACCACATAGCAAGGAAATGAACAGCGCTACTTAAAAACAGGCAAGTGCCTACCTGCAAAAGAGTGCAAGCCCCACTTGTGGAGTTGAATACACACTGAGCATACACATGACCTGTCTACCACTGGAGGAGGATGTTAGTTTCCTGTAACAGCTTGCATGCAACCTATTAAGCACTCGTCCCTCCCACTGCGAAGAAGTCGATCCTCCATGGGAGGGGCCTAACACTAACTAAATCCTAACCTATGTATATGCATAGCCTGGGTGCGGCTAATCAAATAAAATCGAAAATTGAAAATTGCGCAAAAGGTGGATCAGCGCAACACCAGGCCGCCTCTGAATGGCCTCCAATCAGAGGTGCGCTGAGCCCCCCCAGAAACTACAAACGCACCTTGGCCTTAGAAACTAATTCTCCTATTTCTAGATCTAGTTATTCTAATGCGGCTAAATGCATTTCAGATATTTTTGTGGTACCATAGACTGTAAGCATTATGGATATGTGAACTTTCATTTGTAGAAGACATTGTAGTTTTTGAACAGTCAATAAGCCACAAGAAAGCTTGAATATCTGGAATGAGCAGTTACCCAGAGACAACATAAAAATCAACACAGCAAAAACAAACAGAACAGGTTACAAGGGATATCATGCACCATCATATTAAGGTGGCCATACACTGGTCGATTTGCCATCAGATTCGACCAACAGATAGATCCCTCTCTGATCGAATCTGATCAGAGAGGGATCGTATGGCCACCTTTACTGCAAACAGATTGTGAATCGATTTCAGCCTGAAACCAATCACAATCTGTGGAGCTGCCGCTGCTATAGCCCCCCTGCATACATTACCTGTTCCGGCCGGCGCGAGTCCCCCGGCTGTCTTCTTCTCCGCTCCGGGCTCCAGACCGTTCCTGCAGCTACTGAACTTCCTGTCCAGGGGAAGTTTAAACAGTAGAGGGCGCTCCTGCCGGGACAGGAAGTTCTGTGTAGCTGCAGCCGGTCCGGAACCCAGTGCGGAAAGAAGACAGCCGGGACCATGGGACTCACACCGGCCAGAACAGGTAGTGTATACCCGCTGTATTGCGTCGGTCGTCGGGCATTCGAACGCCGCTATCGAAGCACTCCAGACCCGCCGGCGATCGAGAAAAATGTTCCGCACGGACGTATCGAGGGGAATCGACGGGAACGATCGATTTCAGACGGAAATTGATCGTTCTGTCAGCGGTGTGCGCAGTGATTTCACAGCCGATTCGATCACTGTGATCGAACCGGCCGTATATCGGCGGGAAAATCGTTAGGTGTATGGGCCCCTTTAGCCTCTAAAATTCATTGTTTAAATATCTGGGAGCTATAAGTAGAACAGGGTGCCTGGAAGAGGAATTAATTGAAAGGATAAAGCAGGTGGATATCTTTTTAGTGTTAGCAAAGTTGACTTTCAAAAAAAAAAAACAAAAACCAAACTTAACACAGAAAACCAAACTTTTTTAAGTTCAGACACAGTTTATGATTCAACTTGTGTCCGAACTTTAAACAAAATTCTGTTGTTTCTGAGAACATCTATAAGTGCTTTCGGATTTTCTCTATAAATTGGCATGCCTGTCATATTTCAACTCCTCCATAAATCGTAATTCTAATTTGTGGCTATGGGTAGTGGTACTTAGATTTGCACTGGTGTTTTACAGAAGAACAGGTGCTAGGCTATGATGTAGCCTAGCAAAAGAAGTGGCGGAAGCTACAGGGGTGCCGGGTATTTGTATTCAGCCCAGGCACCTGGCAGTAGTGCGGGTACTGAGATAAGAGACAGCTGAGCGCACAATGTGGTGGCAACAGCACAACTGTTCGGTAATGAGTTTGGCTATATGGTAGCTGAACTCATATAGAGGTGGAATGAGGAATTATAATAAGGGAGTGAAGAAGGGAGTGTGGTGAAAGGTTAGTGCTAGGAGTTGAGAGAGGGGAGTTAAGTGTTAGTAGTAAAAAAAGGGAAGGTTAATATTAGAATAGGAGACAGAAATTGCTACAGATATTACCAACACAACAGGTTTCTGCCATGGGCGGTCACAGCAGATTCAGTGTGACCGTCCATGGTATGACCCACTAGTTCAAACTACTTTCATTGTGTTCCTTGCAGCCTACATGTCATAGATAACATGCTTTATAGAACATATATGGCCTTAGTCCAATGTCTGGAAAAGTTGTGTAGGTCTGGACTTTGACTTCCATCACTGTAACATACATAACAAACAATGGCCAGATCAGGCATGTTAGAACATATCTGGATGATTCCTTTGCTTAACATAGTCCACCGACATGTCAGTCAGTCCTTAGTCCAAGAAATGGAAACATTTCAATTTTAGTGTTAACCTAGCCTGAGGACTCAATTCCCAAGCACAAGCATAGCAATGTGTCCAATATACTAAGGATTGTAAAGATCTCAACACTGTAAAGGCCAAGCAACCTCTGGGTAAGGGCATGGTCCAGCATATGATGACTCTCTGTGAAGGTCAAGACTCTACCTACATCCCACAGAGAAGGAACGCTCTTGAGGTTGGCAGATAGTAAATTTTAGAGCCAAGAAGAACACTGGTTCAGAAATGTGGTTTCAAACAGACCTTCAACAATATTTGCCACCAACATGACATTGATAATTCATCATATTCACTTAGGTAATGCATGCCTTCAGCATTAACATCTGTAGAGTGTGTCAGTTAGCTGCATCCTAGGCATCTGCTTCATTCATTAAAACTGAAAAAGTTGTTCCATAAAATAACGAAACACCACCCAGAACATAAAAAGATTTTCGTTTGAAGTTGCCTTAATTGTTTTTTTTTAATAAGATTAAAAGAATGACTAGACATTCCGTTCATGTGAATGGGGTGCTGTAATTCCTTGAGAACTACACAGTAAAAAAAGGGGGGGGGGATATATTATGGGGTTACTATGAGGTATGTGAGGACATTGAGATAGAGATGGACCTTTGGAGGTAAACAAAGCCCCTGATCAATCTCTGCTGAATATTAATGCAGTTGGATGTGACAGTCAAGGTGCTCCTAATAATAACTTTAATTCCATCTCTTTTTGTTTTAATGGAAATTAGCTTCAGCTGCTGCAGACATGCAAATTCTGTGTGTGTTATTCAACTGAACAGTCCTCAAAATGAACTGAGGTGGATTAGAGCAAATACTAGTGACAAGCACATTTGGCCCAAGGAAAGGAGACCCAGAGTTGCAATAAGGGACCATCGTAGCCTGTATTATGCTTCGGTTTTCAGTCAGATTGTCCTGTACAATGCTAGTGCTCTCTCCAACTCTTGTAGTGCATGGGTTCATTGTGAGTTCAAATTTAACTCAGGATCTGTATGAGGTTTCTATGTCATCTTTCTTATTTATGTGGGTATCCAAATATACTCTAGTATCTTTCCACATTCCAAAAACAAGGATAAGTTAATTACCATATACTTTTGACTATGTTTGTGTGTCGGCTTACGTACATGGCAGAACTACATTTCTAAATTGTAGCCTGGATGTTGTGGGGTTGCCTCTCTCTTTAGGGTTAATGGCTATACTTGGGGACCACAAGGAGTTAATTTGGGGTTAAATTGTGAGCTCCTCTGTGGTATAGTTAGTGGCATGATTTTGTACTCTATAAAGCTCTGCAGAAGATGTCAGTGCCAAAGTAGTTAATTTAGGCGCCTCCATGTGACTGCTTTCTTGGATAATGCATAAAAAGGTTAATATCTGGACATAGGACCTGGAGGAGTTATGTTTTGCAATGCAGCTGTTACCCATCCTGGTTCCCATGTGCAGCCATTAACTTCCCGGGGTTGACTTATATTTGAGTCAATAAAAAAATTCAGCTTAAAGGGAACCTGAAGTGTGAAGAATATGGATGCGGACATATTTATTTCCTTTTAAAATATACCAGTTGCCTGGCTGTCCTCCTGATCCTCTGTCTCTAATACTTTTAGCCATAGACCCTGAATAAGCATGCAGATCAGATGTTTCTGACAAAAATGTCAAGATTATCCCGGTGCTTGTTTCAGGTGTGTGAATCAGACACTACTGAAGCCGAACTTTAGCAGGACTGCTAGGCAACCGGTGTTTAAAAGGAAATAAATATAGCAGCCTCCATATACGTCACGCTTCAGGTTCCCTTTAAATGGGTCAAATACTGGGGTTGACTTATACATGGGGTCGACTTTTAGACAAGGATATACTGTAGTGCCCCCAAAAAATTGGCCTTACACAATGGAAGGGACATATATCTATAGTAGAGTTTTAATTTTGAGGTCCTCTGTGGTACCGTTAGTGGCATGATTATATACGCTATAAAGTGCCTCAGAAGGTAGTTAATTGGGTGCCTCCGTGCAGTTGCTACTTTGGGAGCCGCATAGACTGCAATGTTTTATGGGGCTATAGCACCACCAACTATATAATTTGGGTGCCAGCGGCGTAGGGTAAAATGAAAATGATCGGTGGAGGGATGGTGCATATAACAGCGTAGCAACAGATAGCGGTGGTATGAGTTAAGTAATATATTGCACATCAGCCTTTATAGTGTTAGGCTAGGCGGGAAGGGGTTAGTGTAAGGAGCAGTTAGTTGGTAGGTTAGCATTAGGAATAGGTAAGAGCCATTAGTGTTAGGAAAAGTTTGTCAGTAAAATGACAAATACTCTGTTATCGGAATAAGCCAGCGTCCAATAGTAGAATATTGGTAATTTTTCAGTGTACATGTCAGTGTTATATAAATGCACAACAACAATAATATTCTTGTGCTGGTTGTCTTTAAAGGACAACTGTAGTAAGAGGTATATGGAGGCTGCTATATTTATTTCCTTTTAAACAATACCAGTTGCCTGGCAGCTTTAGGCTGCAGTAGTGCCTGAATAGCACCAGAAACAAGGATGCAGCTAATCTTGTCAGATCTGACAATGTCAGAAACATCTGATCTGCTGCATGCTTGTTCAGGGTTTATGGCAAAAAATATTAGAGACAGAGGATCAATGGGACAGCCAGGAAACTAGTTTTGCTTAAAAGGAGGTAATTATGGCAGCCTCCATATACCTCTCACTACAGTTTTCGTTTAAGATGTATGAAACAAGAAAAGTCCTAAGGATGTAACGAATGCGGAATAATCTCCGTGATCTAGGCGTGCGCTGAGATGGCGGAAATCCTCCACAAGCGTATGAAGGGGGGAACCCACCAGTAAAGGGCAATTCCCACCGGCAGATGACGCTGTGGAGTGCAGATGAGTACAACCGCTGCACGGCCACAGATGCCAGATGGGGATTGTACAGATCAAGACAATGCGGGGCTGAACAGCCCTTAAAGAGAAAGAGCACAGGTACAGGATGAATGTGTGTTCACCAATCTAGTCGCGACCCTGCGACGGTGAACACACATCAGCAGAAACAAAAGTAGGAACGCAATCGCGAGAGAGGCGATTGCCTGAGGTGACACAAGGCTGAAGCAAAACAGGGCACGAGAGTAGCAAAGGCACAGCAAACGACAATGAGAAGTAACGAAAATAACAAACGCTAACTAAACGCAAACACCGCACTCATTCGCAACAGCGAACGCGTTTACAGCGCGGTCTCTGTGTGTTAAGCACAACAGAGACAAGCACGCCTAACTAACCACCGACAGACAAACACGAAACAAAGAACGTGCTTAGCGGTTACCTCACCGAGCCTACAGCAAGCGTTCGTATCAGACAAGACAGACAAACGGAAAACAGGAATACGAGAGGAAAGATTCACTGCTCTTTCCGTCAGAGCGAGTGCGATCTAAGCTCAGGAACAAGAAAACAGATCAGAAGGATCCACAGCGCTAGCGCAAGGCTAGAGCAATCCAGACAAGACAGAACAGAAGGATCCACTGCCACTACCGCTAGAGGCTAGTGCGATGCAAGCAAGACAGAACAGAAGGATCCACAGCGCTAGCACAAGGCTAGTGCGATCCAGGCAAGACAGAACAGAAGGATCCACTGCCACTACCGCTAGAGGCTAGTGCGATCCAAGCAAGACAGAACAGAAGGATCCACAGCGCTAGCACAAGGCTAGTGTGATCCAGGCAAGACAGAACAGAAGGATCCAGTGCCACTACCACTAGAGGCTAGTGCGATCCAAGCAAGACAGATCAGAAGGGACTACCGGTAGCAACCGCTGCTCCGGTTAGCACCCAGACAAACAGAACGATTTCCTGTCGACCACCGCTGGGACAGGACAATCGCAACAGACAGACAAAACAGATATACAATCTAACTGCACTAGGGAAACTGCCTAGTGCAGTCCCAGGAATTACTCTAAGATAACTTTGACAAGATATAGCATGGCTGACACTCTAGGAGTGTTTCAACAAACCCTGAAGGAATGACCAGCAAAGGACTCTGGGAAACATAGCTTCTTATACTGCCAGCCCTCAAAGGGGACAGCTGGGCAATTTGCATGTATGCAAATCCCTCAGCAAAGCAACTCTGAAAGTTGCAAGATGAAGCCAGGTCTCCTTTCCAGAGACCTGCATCCCTCAGACATAAGGAATGGTCAAACAGCTGTCTGCCTGTGCAGCCAGCTGAGCGGATCCTTACAAAGGACAGTCGTGTTTATACATATATTCGACAGCATCCGGACTGGACTGCGACATACATACGAACTCGGATGAGGAATCTTCTTCAAGTGAATCATGCCACTGTAGTGCCAACCTCTAACCTCTCCCTGCGTGTTTATATTGATAATAAGCTAGCCAGATCTGCAAAGTAAATCTTGTTGCCTGTCCAGAGATATGAAGTCTTGACAAGCTTTTGACGTATGTACATAGAACCCCATAACTCGGGAGGGGATATGAGGATGACATAAGGATGCTCCTAGGAAACTATATAGACAATTCATATAGAAATTTGAATGCAGTCTATGATCTTTCCACATGTCAGCAACGGACATGTCTGTGAAAGCACTGTAAGGATCACGTGGAGGAGAGAAAATAGGCAGCTGAGCGATCACACAGGGACATTCTTGCTCTGCAGCTCTCATATCTATAACTCAGCACGTGCACAAGCAGTTTGTCTATCAGCCCTGTTGTCTCTCTTCACCTCTAGACTTATTTCATTTCCAGCTAAAAATAAATGATTTTAGGGCCTCCAACAGTATGATACTCTCTCACATTATCAGATAACTTATTCCCAGTGCTTTTTACTAACTGGCTTAGAAGGTTGCAAATGAATGCTTAAAGGTATGCATGATAAATAAACAAGCATGTGAAGTGTACTGTGCTTGTGCTGTTTAGACATTTTACATCTGTCATGCCAACAATCAAGATATGATATCAATGACAATGCAGTGTTCCCCAGAGTTATATTCTTGTGTGTATGAGGAGGGTCAGGATGTCGACCCTACACCAATACCCATAGAAGATACGTTCTAAGAAATCAATTTTATATATATTGTTTAGCATTTTTATACTTGAGAATGTCACCATGTCCGATGGAAGTGTCAGACATACTCCTAAATAGGCTAGGCAGAAAACTGTTGGTGTGATGCTGCACTCACACATTTCAGTTGCAATTGATTAGAGAAAATGACTGCATCTATGCAAAATCCAAGTTACAAAATAAGAATGATCTACTGACTGTGATTGCATTTAACCAATTACAATTGTTTTATTGACTGTAGAAGCGTACAAACATCTTGGTTGCTTTGAATGGAAAAGTTCTGAAATATTCAAGTAACAGTCACCTTAGGTCCATTTTAATATGGGGCTTTTAAGAAGAGTACATTAAACTCTATGGCCCACATACAATTCACTTTTTCTCCCGAGTTTTCTCCTAGGTGATATTTTCACACCTTGCCATGAAATGCCATTTAAGCCACCAGCAAGCAAGAAAATACTCAAACTAATTTTGATAATACTTTTTCATCAACTTTTAGGTTCTTTTTCAATTGTAAAATGCTTATTGTAAAAAAAAAGTTATTTTAAAGAGAATATGAAAATTATCTCCAAGGGGAAAACTCAGGTGAAAAAGTGAATATGTTTATTGCCAGCATAAAAGATGCCATACATTGCTCAATGTAGCCATTAGATAGATACCTCTCTGATCATTATCCGATCAGAGAGGGATCTATCTGATGGAATCCCACTGTTTTGCCTCACGGGAAGGGTTTTTAACCCTCTAACTTTGCTCACCACCGCAGTGGGTAAAAGGAATTGCAAAACATGAGGAAAGGTTCAATAATAATATTTTTTTAGCTACAATCCTGTTATAATCATCATCTAGGCTTGCAGATTCATAGTTACATTGTATTTGAGTAATTAGTGAGCACCAATATTCTTACCAAGTATTGTAGCATCACCCAGAGAAGATCGGGGGACCTCAGCGATCTCGGAGGGGAAATACCTGGCGACTCAAACGGACGGCACGTCGGCTTGTCCTTCGAAGGTCTCAACTCTTTAGTATTTTTTCTCCTTTATGTAAACAGAATTCAATAACTGAGTAGAACGTGTTTTATCAATGCGCCTGTGCAGATAAGGGTGTGTGATCACCATGTGCCTGTATCAATGTGCCTGTGCAGATAAGGGTGCATGATCACCATGTGCCTGTATCAATGCACCTGTGCAGATACGGGTGCGTGATCACCATGTGCCTGTATCAATGCGCCTGTGCAGATAAGTATTGTAGCATCACCCAGAGAAGATCGGGGGACCTCAGCGATCTCGGAGGGGAAATACCTGGCGACTCAAATGGACGGCACGTTGGCTTGTCCTTCGAAGGTCTCAACTCTATAGTATTTTTCCTCCTTTATATAAACTGAATTCAATAACTGCGCAGGCGTAGAACGTGTTTTATCAATGCGCCTGTGCAGATAAGGGTGCGTGATCACCATGTGCCTGTATCAATGTGCCTGTGCAGATAAGGGTGCATGATCACCAAGTGCCTGTATCAATGCGCCTGTGCAGATAAGGGTGTGTGATCACCATGTGCCTGTATCAATGCCCCTGTGCAGATAAGGCACATGACTGAGTCTGCGTGCTCACAATGTGCTTCAGAAGTGTCACAGAACACATATGGTTATTGTTGCTTATGTGATAACTTTACACAACATCTCATGGTCAATCGGTGAAAAAACATGTTATTTTAAACTACAATAATCGCTAGCAACATTTCATGGTTAATTGCTCATGAGCATGAATAAACATGTCATGTTGAAAAATAACCGTCAGTGTTGTAATGAACTATCATAGCACATCCAGTAGAAGCTAAAATATATACCGTGAACAGTAATCTATTAAAAAAAAAAAAAAATCACATACATTTACACATTCATGTCACTTATGTATCTCACCCACCCATTTCATTTAGGAGACGAGCATCTGGTGGTCTTCTTGCTAAAGGCGACCCCCAGATTCCACTATGAATGCCCCAGGGCCCCACCTCCTGCTGGGCACCAGAGGAGGGGACATGTCACTTATCCATGGATTGGACAAGGGCTCTGCGGGAGCCCTTGTAATGCCTCTCCTCCAAAACCCCACATATCAGGGACCATGTGTGCTGGGATAGCTCAGGTTGCAGAGCCCCACTCCAAATTCTGGCTATACCAGCCTGCATGAGTGACAAGGAGGTTGGAGAGGCTTATGAGGAAGTCCCCCAGGTCCTTTTTTAAAAATCATTTTTTAACCACTTCAGCCCACAGGGTTGTTTATTTTTTGCATCTGAGCAACTTTCACCTACCATTCATTTGCCAATAACTTTATCACTACTCATCACAATGAATTTATCTATATCTTGTTTTTTCCTCCACCAATTAGGCTTTCTGTGGGTGATACATTTTGCTAAGAATTAATTTATTCTAAATCCATTTTAACAGGAATATTAAGAAAGAAATGGAAAAAAATCATTATTTCTCAGTTTTTGGCCATTATAGTTTGAAATTAATACATGCTACCGTAATTAAAACCCATGTATTTTATGTGCCCATTTGTCCTGGTTATTACACCAATTAAATTATGACCCTATCACAATGTATGGCGCAATATTTTATTTGGAAAAAAAGGTGAATTTTTTCAATTTGCGTCCATCACTACAAGCCCATGATTTAAAAAATTATATTAATATACTCCTTTGACATGCATAACTAAAAAGTTCAGACCCTTAGGTAACTATTTCTGTTTTTGTTTTTGTAATTGTAATTTTTTTTATTAAAAATGTTATTTGGGTATTTTTTGGTGTGGGAGGTAAACAGCTAATTTTAAATGTAAAAAAAATGTATTTATTTAATAAAAAATGAATGTGGGTGTAGTTTTACTATTACAGTCAAAAAGTCCTGGAAGCGTGATCGTACGCTTCCAGGAAGCATTAGGAGGACGGGAAACTTTTTGTAACTCAGAAAAACCGCAGCCTCTGATAAGAGGCTGTCTGTTTTTCTGCGGGGGGCTTTGATCAATGAATGGGATCTATAATCCCATTCATTGATCGCTGGGCTAACGGCCGCCAGTGGGAGCCCGTGTGTGAACGTGAGCGGCCTGCGGGAGTGCGCGCAGCCTATCTGGATGAGAATGTTCGTCCAGATAGGCTTAAGTGGTAAAAGCAAGTGATAGGTATATTTGCCAGGGAACCTTATCCAGCAGTATTGTGGCTGTACAGCGATACCTGGCAAAAGTGTTGCAACTTGCCCTGGGAAATCCCATTGGTCGGTACACAGTAACTGTGCATTGACCATCATGAAACCCCGGCAGGAAATCCACTGCTGTTTCTGGGGATATCTGCACATTTACAGTACAGATTAGGTTAGGTTAAGTAAATTTGTCATTTAACTGCATTTAAAAAGAAAACATTTCGCCAATCACAGATTTATAATTGATTTTCTCAAAAAATATGATAATATATATATATACCGTATATATATATATATGCATGTACATATATGTATATATATATATATATATATATATATATATATATATATATATATATATATATATATATATATATATATAAATATACACACAGTACAGACCAAAATTTTGGACACACCTTCTCATTCAAAGAGTTTTCTGTATTTTCATGGCTATAACCATTGTAGATTCACACTAAAGGCATCCAACTATGAATTAACACATGTGGAAGTGAAGTGCATAACCAAAAAGTGGTGAAACAACTGAAAATATGTCCAATTCTAGGTTCTTCAAAGTAGCCACCTTTTGCTTTAAATAACTGCTTTGCACACTCTTGGAATTCTCTTGATGAGCTTCAAGAGGTAGTCACCTGAAATGGTCTCCTGTAACGATTGGGGGATAATCTCCACGGTCAGCGCACAACGTGTACGCTGACCCTGAGGGGATTTCCCACAAGTGCTCAGACAGAGGACCCCAGTTATGGTGCAAGTGCACCTGTGGAGGAACAGACCAGCCAGCAGGAGGAGCTGTGGAGCACAGAGGATTAACACCTCTGAATGTCCCACAGATGTCAGATAGAGATTGCTCAGTGCAAATGTAGCAATGAGCAATGCTTAAACAGTATAGAAACAGAGCAGATGTGGGACAGATCAGATGAATGTCTGTCAAACTGATTACAGACTTTGTGAGGACAGACATTCACACACAGAGCAGATTAGAAACAGATCAATGATAATAAACAGCTGATAGTGGCGAGGTCCCACTATCAGTAAACCATCTGCCAGTGGCAAGGGCCCACTGATAAGCAAGGATGACTAGTGACTGTAGCGAGGGCCCACAGTCAATATACCATCTGCCAGTGGCAAGGGCCCACTGATTACAGACTTTGTGAGGACAGACATTCACACACAGAGCAGATTAGAAACATATCAATGATAATAAACAGCTGATAGTGGCAAGGGCCCACTATCAGTACACCATCTGCCAGTGGCAAGGGCCCACTGATAAGCAAGGATGACTAGTGATTGTGGCGAGGGCCCACAGTCAATATACCATCTACCAGTGGCAAGGGCCCACTAGTAGGCACCAGTAAATAACAGCTGGCTGTGGGGAGAGCCACAGCCAGTACACCATCTGCCAGTGGAAGGACCCACTGGCAGGTACGGAAAAAGTAGCCAGAAATGTAGCTGACCAGAATTGGTCAAAGACAAGAGTAGTAAGGAAAATCGAGGCACAGAAATACAACACAGTAATTCGCGAACGCCATGGAAAATAACAAACACGCTGGTCTGCGCATATACTGGCCGAACCAGCATATGACGCAAACCAGCGATGGCTAACAACTATCTACAGTACGGAAACCACGTATTACGTACAATAGTCCCAAGCGTACTGAAGTGCCCTAACTAACAATAACAGATACAAACAATATCTCTCTGCACTAGAAGGAGAGCCTAACGCACTCCAAAGGGTAACTAAGATAAACTAGACTTGGAGCTCAATGAACTAGAAGGAAAGGCAACCGCAACGCCACAAGATTAACTAGGCTAAATATCATAGGAAGAACAAGACATGAAATAACATGATCCCGGGACCGCAGTCAGAGTGAACTGACAGTATGTCGGGCACAGAGAAAACCCAGGAAATGACCTTTATGCAAGCAGCGACCAATCAGAAGCGGACATGCAAAAAGCCAGAAGAGTAAATGGTAATAGATCAATCTGCATTCACTTAGCTTGCAGACTGCAAGCTGAGAATAAGAACTGCATTCAGAAGAACAAGCAAGGCCATAACGGAATGCGGAAGAACTGCAAATGAACAGGACACTCAATATGAAAGCAAGGAAAGCCATGCAAACAGCAGTCAGCATTGCCTGGCTTCAGTAGTGTCTGAAAGCAGAACGGACAACACACAGGCGATCATCACATCTCCCAACAGTCTTGAAGGAGTTCCCAGAGATGCTTAGCACTTGGTGGCCTTTTTGCCTTCAGTCTGCAGTCCAGCTCACCCCAAACCATCTCGATTGGGTTTAGGTCTGGTGACTGTGGAGGCCAGGTCATGTGGCGCAGCACCCCATCACTCTCTTTCCTGGTCAAATAGCCCTTACACAGCCTGGAGGTGTGTTTGGGGTCATTGTCCTGTTGAAAAATAAATGATGGTCCAAGTAAACGCAAACCGGATGGAATAGCATGCCGCTGCAAGATGCTGTGGTAGCCATGCTGGTTCAGTATGCCTTCAATTTTGAATAAATCCCCAACAGTGTCACCAGCAAAGCACCCCCACACCATCACACCTCCTCCTCCATGCTTCACGGTGGGAACCAGGCATGTAGAGACCATCCGTTCACCTTTTCTGCGTTGCACAAAGACACGGTGGTTGGAACCAAAAATCTCAAATTTGGACTCATCCGACCAAAGCACAGATTTCCACTGGTCTAATGTCCATTCCTTGTGCTTTAAAACATCTTGCATGTGTATACATCAATGAGGGAGTGTAATTAGAGTACTGCTTCACACTGACACATTAAACTCACTGTGTAACACACGGCAAACAGCTATTTGTGTGGTGACGGACATGCTGGACTGGTGCGCACCATGGCCAGAGTGCAGGCCGTGGCGGTTTTCAAGCCCATATGGTCGCCGGGCTGAGGTAGCTGAATGACAGAACAGTGACTGTCCAGCTGATCAAATTTGGTCTGTCCACAATGAAGCAACGTCCTTATTATTTTGGGTGTGCCCCCCCCCCCCCCCGAGACACTCATATAGCCGGCGGTCATTGCTTCATTGTGATACGCAAGCCCCTTCACCGCAGCAAGGTAATGATCACGAAGGGGAATTGGCACATGTACATGCCTTTTGTTTTGTTGTTGCAGCCGCAGTGCAGCCAGAAAAATAAGGCAGGCATGTACATGCACCAGAAAAATTATTATAGCGGCCTTAAACATTCAGGAATCTGCTTGGAGTCCTGGACCCTGTTGGTGGTGGCGGAGAAGGCAGTCAAGCGGCCTGCAGGCAGAGATGCTGTGTGGGGAATGACTTAGTCTTGGGGCAGGCAGTCACACGGCGTGCAGGCAGAGATTGACCCAACGCTGTGTGCCAGAGATGACACCACTTGCCTTTCAACATCACGGTACAGTTTGGGTATCGCCTTTTTTGAGAAATAATTGCATATCTTCCACTGCAGTGTGTGGATTTGCTTTTGTGTGCTGCTTTCTCTCAGGTGGTCATCCCATTGCAGTTTGTGCTTTGTAATCATGTGCTTTCGTAAGGTAGTTGTCCCTACGCGGGTCTCTGTCTTTCCACGGCTCAATTTTCGGTGGCAGAGAGTACAGATGGCATTGCTCTCATCTGAGGCAGACACACAAAAGAATGTCCACATCGCTGAGCCCTTGGATGATGGCACTTTGGTGGTGGCGGCCGACTGAGTGTTCAGTGGGGTGCCAGAATCAGAGCAGGAGGAGGAAGATATGTCACGCTTCCGTGTGGAAGCTGAGAAAGATGAGATGTTCTGTGTTAAATAGTCAAGTACGTCCTGAAAATATTGGGGGTTGATGGCACGTGCCTTCTTCTGAACACTGTACTTTGGTTGCGGGCCGCACGAAATCATGACAGCGCGACCTCAAACAGACCTGCCAAGTGGCCTGCCTCTGCCTTTTGTTTTGTCCATATTGAGGGGGATGAAGTGAAAGGTATGCACTGACTTGACTAATACAATGTGCAGTCAGTCACACAGGTGCAGTTAACAGGTATGCACGGAGTGGTATATCACACTGCGTGCGCTCAAGTAGGTAGGTGGGTGCACTGAAGTGAACAACAGGTAGTAGGTGTATGCAGTGATGGGTATTACATGTGCACCTGTCACACATAGACAGGTACCGGATAGGCACAGTGACACTGTGTGCGCTCACGTAGGTAGCTGGGTGCACTGAAGTGAACACAACAGGTAGTAGGTATATGCAGTGATGGGTATTACATGTGCACCTGTCACGCACAGACAGGCACAGTGACACTGAATGACAGGGCTGTATAATGCAAGTGGGCCACACGAAAAAAAAATAGATCACAAGAACAAGATTAGCTCTCAAAAGAGCTGTTGAGGGGTGCTTTTTTAGCATTAACAATCAGCCTGGAGCAAGCTAACATTATTATTATTATTATTTTTTATTTATATAACGCCAACATCTTCCGTAGCGCTGTACATAGTACAAACAAATAATGGGGAACAAATATACATTAGAAATACAAGACACTGTACAGTCATGACATTGAATAAATACAGATACATACATAGTTGATGTGTTGTTGGTACATGTACATATGTTAAAATTACAGCAGTATGAGAAACACTAGGAGGAGGATCCTGCCTTGCGAGCTTACAATCTAGAGGGTAGTGGGGAGGAAACAAAAGGGAAGGAAACACAAGGATTAGTGGGTGAGCCAGTGTGCCTTCAGTGCTCCCTTTAGCAAATTAAAGGCTTGTCTGAACAGGTGTGTTTTCAGAGTACGTTTGAAGGTTTCCAGACTCGTGGCACGATGAACCGGCTGAGGGAGAGAGTTCCAAAGCAAAGGGATAGCCCATGAGAAGTCTTGGATGCGAGAGTGAGAGGAGGTGACTAGGCTGGAGGACAAAAGGGTCTCCTGTGAGGAATGGAGGGTCCGGGCGGGGAGGTATCTGGTGATTAAAGAGGAAATGTATGGAGGCGATAGCTTGTGTAGAGATTTGTATGCAAGCGTGAGAAGTTTAAACTGGATCCTTTGGGCAACTGGTAACCAATGGAGGGATTGGCAGAGAGGGGCTGTGTCAGAAGATCTAGAAGAGAGGTGGATGAGACGGGCCGCGGAGTTTAGTAGGGATTGGAGAGGTGCCAGTCTGCTTTTTGGTAGACCACAGAGTAGGGTGTTGCAGTAGTCTAGACGGGAGATAATTAGGGCATGCACAAGCATTTTAGTTGCTTCTTGTGAAAGGAAGGGACGGATTATGGAAATGTTTTTGAGATGGAAGTAGCAGGAGGTAGGTAAAGTGCTAATATGTGGTTTAAAGGAGAGCTCAGAGTCCAGAGTTACCCCTAGGCAATGAGCTTTGGGGGTTGATGCTATTGGGGTGTTATCTACATTGATTGTGACAATGGGAGGTGGAACAGAGAGCGAAGGTGGAAATATCACAATCTTTGTTTGATAGACATTCTGGGACTTTTGATAATAGTGTGGAGAGGTCTGGGGCAGAGCAATAAATTTGGGTGTCATCAGCATAGAGGTGATATTGAAGCCCAAAAGAGCATATTATTTGTCCCAGGCCATGGGTGTAAATAGAAAAGAGGAGGGGTCCAAGGACGGACCCTTGTGGTACTCCCACAGACAGTGGGCGCGGAGAGGAGTTGGTATTGGCATAGGAGACCATGAAAGAACGTCCAGACAGGTAAGAGTTGATCCAGGAGTGTGCTAGGCCCTTGATTCCCAGTGTTGAGAGGGTCTGGAGGAGTAGGGTATGATCAACAGTGTCGAAGGCGGAGGACAGATCTAGGAGTATTAGTACCGAAAATCTGCCTTTGGCTTTAGCAACTAGGAGGTCATTGGCAACCTTAGTGAGAACGGTTTCCGTACAGTGTTGAGGGCGGAAGCCAGACTGGAAGGGATCCAACAGGAATTAGCAGAGAGAAAGTTAGACAACTCTGAGTAAATGTGGCGTTCCAGCAGTTTGGAGGCAAAAGGAAGGAGGGAGACTGGGCGGTAATTAGAAAGGCCAGTAGGGTCTAAGGAGGTTTTTTTTTATTAGGAGTGTTATGATAGCTTGTTTAAATGAAGAAGGGAAAATGCCAGTTGAGATGGAAAAGTTAAACAGTGTTGTTAAAGCAGGAATCAGGGGGGAGAAGAGCTGGGGAATAAGATGAGAGGGAATAGGGTCCAAGGAGCATGTAGTTAGATGAGCTTTAGAGATTAGTGAAGAAGGACGCTGTTCAGTTAAGGCGGAAAAGATTGTTAGCAGGGAGGGGGTTTGAGTGAGTGAGTGGTTAACATGCCTACAAGAGCCTAACTAAGCTTTCCCTATGAGAGTCTGCAGCAGCTATCCCTTAACTAATTACTGCAGGCACATGAGTGAGTCCACTGCCTGATGCTGCCTGCCTTTCATAAGGGGGGTTGGGGCTCCAGGTGGGAGTGTAGCCTAATTGGCTACAATGTGCCTGCTGACTGTGATGTAGCGGGTCAAAGTTGACCCTAATGGTGCATGATGGGAGCGAATCAAACTTCCGGTAAAGTTCGCGGCTCTCCGCAATCGCGAATCACGGAAGTTCGCCGGGAACCGTTCGCCATCCAACCATTCGGGTCATCTCTATTCCCTATTGCTATGCCACTGGCTAAACATAACCCTACTCTCACACAGAACCTCTCCGCCCCCCCCCCCCAAAAAAAAACTAGGAAAAAAACTGAGAAATGATCATTATCGGGCGCTTCCATGCACCCAAGTTGCTGCTTGTCAGCATTTTCTCTGGATGACAGCATGGCAAACCGGGGTAGAGTGTGGTGCGGCGGGGACACAAAGGCATGGCATAGAGCCTCACCTGCACTGCCTTGGGTAGACTTTAATCTATGCTTTCTTTGGGTAATAATTTTAATTTCACAGGCATTGTATCAATTAGGCTTAAATGCAACAATTACACATTTTTCATGTTTTTACATAACAAGTGTTTCATCTAGATTAAGTGCTTTTCTGAAGCCACTACGACGCGCTCAGTAGGCAGTAGCAGTGTTAGGGAGTCTAGCCCAAGGACTTCTTGCTGAATAGGTGCTGGCTTACTGAACAGGAAGATCCAAGATTCAAACCCTGGTCTCCTGTGTCATAGGCAGAGCCCTTAAAGAGAACCAGAGACAAATGATATGGGGCAATTTATACTCGCCTGGGGCTTCCTCCAACCCTATAAGGACCACAGATCGAGCCATCCTCCCTGGCGATCGAGCCCACAGTCCTTATGGGGCTGGAGGAAGCCCCAGGCAAGTATAAATTACCCCACATCACTCATCTCTGGTACCCTTTCACCAGCCACAATATGAACACAATAGCACAACAGATTTTTTTCCACAGCTACATTCACCTTTACTTCTTTACTGTGTATATATTTTATTGATTTTGACCTCTGTGTTGAAGTTTGTAAACATCAAAAGCACTTGCAGTAAATATATTCAGTTCAAAACACAATTTAGCCTAATTTAATATGTTTCAGCTTCCAGGGGAGAGCTCTTCTTTCTAGTTCTTCTTACTTTGTTTTTTTTCAAAATGAAAATGAATATTAAATTAGATTAGAACCCCTACAGTTGCTGCGTGTACTACATAGGAAATTATATGCAATTTTAATGACTGTTACATTTTAAATAAACCGGTTAAAAATGGGTCCCTGATCAATAATTCAATGACACATTAATGATATTGACCTCAGTCAAAGCTAGAACCACAGAAGTAGCCTCTCGAACTACAGTACAAGTTGACCACTTGTGTGGTTGTACCCATGTCCAAAATGACGCTGGGTAAGAAGATATTTTAGCTCCCTACATCCTGGCATAGTGGTAGTTTGTACAAACAATCTGCATACAGGCATGAATTTTAGTCAGCTCCATGTTCCTTTCATTTATAATTATTCATGTGGTTAATTTATTCAAGTGGTGCAAAAACATGTTGGTGTGCTGTGTATACCAAGTGCACATTCAGCATTGCCATGTTTACTGCCTTCGCTACACATCTGCATTTAAAGGATCACTTTTTTAATATTTTTAAAATACATACATATACAATTTATTTCTTCCAGGATATAATTCATCATAGATATTGTTTTTGTATGTCATGGTCACTTACAGTAGGTAGTTAAAAGCTGACAGATTTGACAGATTTTGGACTAGTCCGTTTCCTTATTGGGAATCCCAGTATTACTTTATAGTCATTGGGAGTCATGTATAAAAAAAGCTAGATACTTACTAAGGAGAGGGAAGGATCTGGGTTCTATAGAGCCTTCCCATTCCTCTCCCGTTCCCCGTTCCAGCGCTGGCTCCCCCGTAGCAGTATTTAGGGATGATCGGAATGAGCAAATTCCATTCTGCCGAAATGCGGAATTCCGCCAGTGCTAAACTCCGTCGCCATTACATTTCCGCGGAATTCCGCATTCCGGTGGAAAAATTAAAGTAATCGCAAATGAAACCTTGTTTATGCTACATGGTAGCCCATGGGACCTAGTGGCCGTTCCCTCGGTCATTTTTTTTTTGTTGGAATTTTTTTTTTTTGCAGCAGGAGGTGCCGCTTAAGTCATGGGACCTAGGGGTGAACCCATGGTGGTGGTTTTGGCGCAGCAGGAGGTGTCGCTTATGCCATGGGACCTTGGGGTGGTCCCATGGCAGTCATTTTGGCGCTGCAGGAGGTGTCGCTTATGCCATGAGACCTTGGGGTGGTCCCATGGCGGTCATTTTGGTGCTGCAGGAGGTGTCGCTTAAGCCATGGGACCTAGCGGTGGTCCCATGGTGGTGGTTTTGGTCCCGCAGGAGGTGTCGCTTACGCCATTGGACCTTGCGGTGGTCCCATGGTGGTCATTTTGGCGATGCAGGAGGTGTTGCATAAGCTATGGGACCTGGTGCTGGTTCCATGGCGGTCATTTTGGCGCCGCAGGAGGTGTCACGTAAGCTATGGGACCTGGCAGTGGTTCCATGGCGGTGGTTTTGGCACCACAGGAGGGGTCGCGTAAGCTATGGGACCTGGCGGTGGTCCCATGGCGGTGGTTTTGGCGCCGCAGGAGGTGTCGCGTAAGCTTTGGGACTTGGCGGTGGTTTTGGCAACGCAGGAGGTGTTGCGTAAGCTATGGGACCTGGCGGTGGTACCATGGCGGTCATTTTGGCGCTGCAGGAGGGGTCGCGTAAGCTATGGGACCTGGAGGTGGTTCCATGGCGGTGGTTTTGGTGTCACAGGAGGTGTCGTGTAAGCTTTGGGACCTATACAAAATGGTCGGGATAGGTGAGATAGCTAGGGAGCTGGTTGCTAACATAGGATTTATTGTTTTTTGTTAACACTGTAGTTGGTGCTGAAATTTTCATGCAGAAATCCGTTTGGGTGGTTTTTGTAAGCCTCTGATTGGTGCAGAAATTCAGATTTTCATGAAGAAATCCTGTTGTTTTTTTACTTTAAACTTCTTCTAGGGGCTTCCTTGTGAGTGGCTAACAAAATTCCGCATTCCGCATTGTTCTGCGGAATTTCCGCTATAGCGCTAAGGCAATTCCGTTCCGATGCGATGGAACGGAATCACCAAATTCCAGCCGGAATTGCGGAAAAAAGATTTTCCGCGGAACGCGGTGAGCATCCCTAGCAGTATTCAACCAATTTGGTTAAATACTGCTATCCCCACCCGAAGGGAGGCTTTGGAAGTCTTTGGAAGCCAGAGTGCTCCGAAGATGACCCGCTCCAAACTACGCATGTGCGGACACCCTCTTTCGCGCACTCGCGCAGTATGGAGCCGCCTGTCTTTGGCTCCTGAAGACTTTCAAAGTCATCTGCAGCGAGGGATTTGACTGGAGAAGCCACCGCCACAACGAGGGTATCGGGAGAGGAGAGAGAAGGCTCTATAGGACCCAGAGCCTTCCCTCTCCTTAGCTAAGTAGCTGGCTTTTTTGTGATATATGACTTCCAATGACTTTAATTCTTTACAAAAGCACTCCTTGAAAAGGATCTATACAAAGATGTCAGTCAGCTTCCCTACTCATTTGCACACTGTTTCAGCAGTTGTATTGAGCAACTGCTGTTTAGTAAGTGCTTTTGTAAATAAAGAAATAACTGAGAATCTCCCAAGCGGAGATGGACTAGTCCTGAACCGGACAGATCTGCCTACTGTACCTACTTTTCAGTATCTAATGTAAGTGACAGACACATATGGCAAAATGAGTGATAGGGCCCACAATGATAGGGCCCATAACGCTGACAGCTCCGTTCATAGTCGCCGGCCCAGGGTCCCCACACGGTGCAGAAGATGACCTCGAGGTCATCCTTATTGCGCCTGCGTGAAGCGCCCCTGTCAATCAAGCCCACGTTGTCCGCAGCGTACTGCGCAGGTGAAGGACAACGTGGGCTTGATTAACAGTAGCACTTCATGCAGGCGCTGTATGGATGACCTCGAGGTCATCCTCTGCACCGTGCGGGGACCACGGACCAGCAGGTGCGAATGGAGATGTCAGCGTGGGACAGACAGCTGCTAGGGGCTGTGTTTCAACAGGGTCATGAGCGGACCCCAATCCCCCCGGGCCCAGTGATGTACTTCTTGAATCATTGTAAGTACATCACTGGGATTCCAGTCGGTCTGTGCATGCTGCAACACACCACACACCATTGTTTATGCTACGTGCATCGCCCATCGACTTACGTTACCACACGCACCATGTGTTAAGTGCAGTGCTTGCGGTAACAGGCTATTGTCCTTACGTCGGTTCGAATATTTTCACTGCACCATAAGGGACTGCATTAAGTGTGAAAGTCTCCATACATTTTCATTGCTTTTGCTCCCTATTGCAGCAAAATAGTGTAACGCAATGCAGGAATTACCTACTAGTGTAAAAGGGGCCTTAAAGGGACTTTATTATCTTTAGATCTTGGCGCTTTGAGTCCGCCAGGAGAAAAGCGCGATATAAATGTTCTGTGTTTGTTTGTTTGTTAAGATCTGTCAGTTAAGCTATATGTTTATCTGTATTGGTAAATAAAACCAAAGAGAGTATTGTACTACTGACAAGGTTGCATAGAAGATCAGTTTCAGTTTGAGCTTACTGACAATTTAGGCATTTTTTTGCTTTTTACAAAAAATAATAAAAATAACAGTAAAACATGTAAGCTGCCAATATGTTTTCCCATAATACCATACCATTTCTAAAAATGTAGCCATTCTGTTCAATTGAAAGTGATACTAAGTCAACATAGCAAATATTTAAAAAGAAAAAATATTGTTTACTGAAAAATATAAACTCAACTCACTATGAATTTGATGCAGCCAGGAACATATTAAAAAAATTATCAAGGCCAATATGTTGCATGACTTCCTTTTCAACAAGTTTATTTGTGAACTGAGCAGACCAATTTCTGTGTTTCTGAAAGTAAAATGTTGTCTCTGGGTTGTTAGAGGATATGCTTTCCTTGCGTTGAAAGACATCCATGGCTACAGTTACTAGGTAATGTCCAGTGATGTTGATCCAGGGATTTTATCTGATTGCCATCTGGATTTTCTTTTCCCTTTTGGGGCTAATTGGACCATGCCTTGTAAGGATTTTTCGCCTTCCTCTGGATCAACAGGGATATGTGAGGGAGCAGGCTGGTGTTGTACTTTGTTCTCTGGCTGAACTCGATGGACGTATGTCTTTTTTCAACCCAAATAACTATGTAACTATGTAATAATAATTATCACAACATTTCTATAACGCATTTCTCCTCAAATGCAAAACACTTGAGAGCTGCAGCCACTATGGGCACGCTTAGTAGGCAGTAGCAGTCTTTTTGCTTAAGGACACCTCACTGAATAGTTTAGACTGCAATTGACTCTACCACTGTCATCAGTGTGGTGAGATCTTTGTAAAATCTTGTGGCTCATTAAAGGATACCCGAAGTGATGTGACATGATGAGATAGACATGTGTATGTACAGTGCCTAGCACACAAATAATGATGCTGTGTTCCTTTTTTTCTTTCTCTGCATAAAAGAGTTAAATATCAGGTATGTAAGTGGCTGACTCCGTCCTGACTACAGCGTGACCCTGACTGATAAGAAATTCCAACCATAAAACAATTTTCCTAGCAGAAAATGGCTTCTGAGAACAATAAAGAGGTAAAAAGGGGAATTTCTTATCAGTGAGGGTCACACTGTGGTCACTTCCTGTCTGAGTCAGAATTTTTTGTCCCAGCCCTGTATACCACACATTAAAGGAGTGACGTTAGTGGTTGGTCTCCAGCTTTTTGTAAGAAAAAAAAATAATCTTAACAAAACACTACTTGTATGATAAACATCTGTCACTCTCCAACCTTTGAAATCTTTAACCACTTATGCCATTCAGAATCAGAATATTTTTTGGTTTACGGCAGTATATCTACACCCCACAGGTATTCAGTTCCTGCCCAGGGACATAGATATATGGTTGCAGCCGCAATCATCCACCGCGTGCACAGGTACTCTTGTGAACGTTCTAATTGCTGCCCATTAGTACACAGATCAGTAAATAGGAACACAGTTCCCATTCACTGCTCTAAGTGCCTGTGATCAATGTTCACTAGCATCAACAAGTTGCTGTGGTCCTTGACAAACTGAAAGTAAAAACATACACTCATTACTACCTGTTAGCGTACTAACAGTTAGCACAGAAAGATAAAGTAGGGGGATATCTAGTGGCCAAATAGTAAAAGTACACCCTACATATTGTTTAATAAAAATACATCAAATATCCCATAAATTAACCCCTTACCTCCCCCTCCCATAGCTACCAAAATAAAACACTTGTATAAAAAAGTGACATAAAAAAATACATTATTTGTAACCCTAGGGCCTTAACCCCCTTGGTGTTATGATTCTTTCCGGATTTTAGGATCTAAAAGCGGTTCAAATTTTTTTGCACCCTTTCAGACCCTAAAACCTAGAAAAAATCAAGCTGCCAGGGAGATCTGCAGCAGTTCTTCAATCACTCACCTCCCTGGCTCCAGCGCTGCAGTTATACCTCCATCCTCCGGGTGGCGCTGCAACTCTAAAGTGAAATTGCCGGCTGTGGTCATGACGACAGCCAGCGTTCTCACCAGCAGGAAGCAGAGCCCCGGGGGAGAGGAAGAAGAATGCCAGCCGACATCGGGATCTCCGGGAGGTATGTAGAAACGCTCCCGCTGCGTGCATTGCTCTGCATACAACCTCCGGCAGAGGTCGGGATTACCGCTCTTAGCTGCAGTTTTCCGCCCCAACCCTAGCTCGGACTAACCGCCAAGGAGGTTAATATGTCATGATGGTATATTGCTTTACTTTTTGCAAATAAGGACTTGTAATTAGTGATGGATGCAAAACTGAAAAAAATATACCTTTATTTTTAAATAAAATATTGTCACCTATATATTGTACTAGGGACTTAATTTAAACATTGTAATAATTGGGATACATTTCCGATTGGAAATTAGTTTTCCTTGGCTAAAATCAGTATGCAGAAATCTGTATTCGAAAATCGTAAGTACATGAAATATGGCAATACTAAAGCTTGGAAATTTAAAATCAATCACTCAGAACCATTGGATCAATCAGAGAACACTGAATTTTACAGTGGAAATCGGATTATGACAGAAATATTAGGCCAATCTGAAGAAAGTATTAGGCAACAACAATAAAAATAACATTTCTATAGCGCTTTTCTCCCATTGGACTCAAATCGCTTAGGCTCTCTCAGATTCAGTAGCAGACAGTAGGATGAAGTATTAACACAACAAAATTATATTTCTGCAAATGCCTTACTTAACAGGTGGGTTTTCAGTCTGGATTCAAACACGTTCAGAGATGGAGCTGTCCTGATCTTCTGAGATAAAGAGTTCAATAATGTAGGAGCGGCATGGCAGAAAGTTCTGTGACCAAAAGATTTCAGGTGGACTCTGGCTATGACTAGATTATTAGAACCTGTGGATCCGAGATTGCAGGGATTGCTATACAGCTGCAACATTTCTTTATCCAGGGCCCAAATTATGTAGTGAATTAAATGTCAGTAGGCAGATTTTTAATAAGATCCTCTATTTTATAGGTAGCCAGTGAAGTGAGTGCAGGACTGGTGTAATGTGGCAGTGACAAGGTTTATTAATTAACACAGTCTGGCAGCAGTATTCTGTATCAGTTGTAGGCGGGACAAGTCCTTGTTTGGAAGGCTGGTGAAGAGAGCATTACAATGGTCCAGTCTGGATGTACAGTAATGAAGGCATAAACTAATGTTAACAGATCTGAGGGGATGAGGTGCGAGTTCTGAAGTTTAAATCCCCATCAATTAGAACTCCCAGGCTATGCACATGCTCAGAGCTGTGTAGATCTGTGCCTTCTATTCTCAGTGGTGAAGACTGCAAGTAAAATTGTTTTGTTGTCATGCACTGCCCTTCGATCAGAAGGACTTCACTTTTATCTGCATTTAGTCTCAGCCAGTTGGCCCTCGTCCATTGCTGTAGTAGCTAAGCAGGCGTTTATAGATGGAGTGGGTTCTTTCACACCAGGCTTGAAGGAAATATATAATTGGGTGTTGTCCGCATAGAAGTGGTATGTCAGGCTGTGTTTTTGAATTAGTTTTCCAAGTGGTAACATGTAAATTGTGAATAGCAAGGGAGAAAGGATTGAGCCCTGGGGCACCCCATACTTAAGTGGTAAAGAAGTGGACAGAAATGGCCCCATAGACATAGATTTGAGAACTATGCCATCAATGCCACTGTATTCCTGTAACCTACTTACAAAAATGTCATGGTCAACTGTATCAAAGGCTTCAGAAAGGTCTAGCAGTATCAGGATGGAGCATTCTTCCCTGACTCTTGCCATGAGCAGGTGGTTGCAGATTTGAAGGGCCATTTCAGTGCTATGATGTTTCCAGAAGCCAGACTGGAATGGGTTATAAATGTAAGATTTTGTCTTCTACCTGGTGGTATATGGCTTTTGGAAATACCTTCCCCAGAAAGGGGAGGTTAGAGACTGGCCTGTAGCTGGCCTTTTCATCTGGGTCCAGGGAAAGTTTTTTGAAGAGAGAATGTGACGACTTCATCAATTTCCTTGAAGTTTGACCAAGATGTTACGCTGTCTCTGCTAATGTTCTTTGGCACTTTATTCGGCTCAGACGCTTTAAGTTGGTTGTCAGAACGGATAGCAGAGACTTTGTCTAAGAAGAAATGGGCAGACTGCTTACAGAGGCCCTTTTAAGACTGGATATTACATTTTGGCATGCTGAGTTGCAGAGTTTATTCCACTGTGCAGAACAGTTGGACCAGTTTGCTAACTGCATTTGCAATCTCATGTTCATAGAAAGGATGACTTTTTCTTAAGCTAAGTACCCACGGGGGTACAATTGTAGCTGTCGCCGCACACGGGAGCGTGTGCGCGACAGTTCGGCGGCAGTTCGGCGACAGCTCGTCGCCAAATCCCTCTGCATCCACACGGCAGCAGAGGGATTAGCGATGCGGCGGAAGCTGTCGCCGAGTTTCCTCCCCCCCGCCAGAAGCTCTGTGTGGTGTGTGTGGGTAGCTGTCGCTAGCCCGCATACACATGCGGGGCTAGCGACAGTTCCGGCGAGGTTGCGGCGACGACTGTAGCCGGCGATTGAACATGTCAATCGCCTGGCGACAGCTCCGACGGGCGACGGTTCGGGGCGCGCGCATCATACACACGGGGGAACTGTCGCCGCAACATGCGCGTGCCACGCGGTTGCGGCGACGGCCGTCCCCCGTGAGTATGGGCCTTTAGTGATAACCTTTTGGTAGTTCTTCAAGTGGAGGATTAAGGCATGTTTGTCTTCTGGGGACTAAGATGTGTGCATCTTTCAAGTTTTTGGCATTATCTTTTCAGCTCTTTTATAGACTTGTCAAGCCACTGTGCATGATGGTGTGGAGTAAGATGTTTGGTGCGCAGAGGAGCAATGGTCTCAAAGGTGGAGTAAACACATTTGTTGCTGCGTGATCAGTTTTTTCTTGTATTCCTGTATTGTCTTATTGCTGTATGTCACCCGTAAATATTGTCTGTAACCTAAACGAATGTCCAGCACTGCGTAATATGTTGGCGCTTTATAAATACAATAAATAAATAATAAAGTAAATAAAAAATGTGTTGTATTTAACCACCTAAGGACTGCAGTCATAAAACCCCTTAAGGACCAGAGCCTTTTTTTCCATTTGGACCACTGCAGCTTTCACGGTTTATTGCTCAGTCATACAACCTACCACCTAAATGAATTTTACCTCCTTTTCTTGTCACTAATACAGCTTTCTTTCGGTGCTATTTGATTGCTGCTGCGAGTTTTACTTTTTATTATATTCATCAAAAAAGACATGAATTTTGTCAAAAAAATGACTTTTTTAACTTTCTGTGCTGACATTTTTCAAATAAAGTAAAATTTCCTATACATTTGAGCGCGAAAGTTATTCTGCTACATGTCTTTGATAAAAAAAAACCCATTCAGTGTATATTTATTGGTTTGGGTAAAAGTTATAGCGTTTACAAACTATGGTGCCAAAAGTGAATCTCTGACTTTTCTGCGCACCTGTCAGGTTTCATGAGGGGCTAAAATTCCAGGATAGTACAAATACCCCCCAAATGACCCCATTTTGGAAAGAAGACATCCCAAAGTATTCAGTGAGAGGCATGGTGAGTTCATAGAAGATTTTATTTTTTGTCACAAGTTAGCGGAAAATGACACTTTGCAACAACAAAAAAAAAAGTTTCCATTTTTTCTAACTTGCGACAAAAAAAAAATGAAATCTGCCACGGACTCACTATGCTCCTCTCTGAATACCTTGAAGTGTCTACTTTCCAAAATGGGGTCATTTGTGGGGTGTGTTCACTGTCCTGGCATTTTGGGGGGTGCCTAATTGTAAGCACCCCTGTAAAGCCTAAAGATGCTCATTGGACTTTGGGCCCCTTAGCGCAGTTAGGCTGCAAAAAAGTGCCACACATGTGGTATTGCCGTACTCAGGAGAAGTAGTATAATGTGTTTTGGGGTGTATCTTTACACATACCCATGCTGGGTGGGAGAAATATCTCCGTAAATGACAATTTTTTTATTTTTTTTACACACAATTGTCAATTTATAGAGATATTTCTCCCACTCAGCATGGGTATGTGGAAAAATACACCCCAAAACACATTATACTACTTCTCCTGAGTACGGCGATACCACATGTGTGGCACTTTTTTGCACCCTAACTGCGCTAAGGGGCCCAAAGTCCAATGAGTACCTTTAGGATTTCACAGGTCATTTTGAGAAATTTCGTTTCAAGACTGCTCCTCACGGTTTAGGGCCCCTAAAATGCCAGGACAGTATAGGAATCCCACAAATTACCCCATTTTAGAAAGAAGACACCCCAAGGTATTCCATTGGGAGTATGGTGAGTTCATAGAAGATTTTTTTTTTGTCACAAATTAGCGGAAATTGATTTTAATTGTTTTTTTTCACAAAGTGTCATTTTCCGCTAACTTGTGACAAAAATAAAATCTTCTATGAACTCACCCTACTCCTAACGGAATACCTTGGGGTGTCTTCTTTCTAAAATGGGGTCATTTGTGGGGTTCCTATACTGCCCTGGCATTTTAGGGGCCCTAAACCGTGAGGAGTAGTCTTGAAACCAAATGTCGCAAAATGACCTGTGAAATCCTAAAGGTACTCATTGGACTTTGGGCCCCTTAGCGCACTTAGGGTGCAAAAAAGTGCCACACATGTGGTACCGCCGTACTACCGCCGTATAATGTGTTTTGGGGTGTATTTTTACACATACAGATGCTAGGTGGGAGAAATATCTCTGTAAATGACAATTATTTGATTTTTTTTACACACAATTGTCCATTTACAGAGAGATTTCTCCCACCCAGCATAGGTATGTATAAAAATACACCCCAAAACACATTATACTACTTCTTCTGAGTACGGCGATACCACATGTGTGACACTTTTTTGCAACCTAGGTGCGCTAAGGGGCCTAACGTCCTATTCACAGGTCATTTTGAGGCATTTGGATTCTAGACTACTCCTCACGGTTTAGGGCCCCTAAAATGCCAGGGCAGTATAGGAACCCCACAAGTGACCCCATTTTAGAAAGAAGACACCCCAAGGTATTCCGTTAGGGGTATGGTGAGTTCATAGAAGATTTTTTTTTTGTCACAAGTTAGCGGAAAATGACACTTTGTGAAAAAAAAAACAATACATATCAATTTCCGCTAACTTGTGACAAAAAATAAAATCTTCTATGAACTCACCATACTCCTAACGGAATACCTTGGGGTGTCTTCTTTCTAGAATGGGGTCATTTGTGGGGTTCCAATACTGCCCTGGCATTTTAGGGGCCCTAAACCGTGAGGAGCAGTCTTGAACCCAAATGTCTCAAAATGACCTGTGAAATCCTAAAGGTACTCATTGGACTTTGGGCCCCTTAGCACAGTTAGGCTGCAAAAAAGTGTCACACATGTGGTATCGCCGTACTCAGAAGAAGTAGTATAATGTGTTTTGTGGTGTATTTTTACATATAACCATGCTGGGTGGGAGAAATATCTCTGTAAATGACACATTTTTGATTTTTTTTTACACACAATTGTCCATTTACAGAGAGATTTCTCCCACCCAGCATGGGTATGTGTAAAAATACACCACAAAACACATTATACTACTTCTCCTGAGTATGGCGATACTACATGTGTGACACTTTTTTGCAGCCTAGGTGCGCTAAGGGGCCCAACGTCCTATTCACATGTCATTTTGAGGCATTTGTTTTCTAGACTACTCCCCACGGTTTAGGGCCCCTAAAATGCCAGGGCAGTATAGGAACCCCACAAGTGACCCCATTTTAGAAAGACGACACCCCAAGGTATTCCGTTAGGGGTATGGTGAGTTCATAGAAGATTTTATTTTTTGTCACAAGTTAGTGAAAAATGACACTTTGTGAAAAAAACAATAAAAATCCAATTTCCGCTAACTTTTGACAAAAAATAAAATCTTCTATGAACTCATCATACACCTAACAGAATACCTTGGGGTGTCTTCTTTCTAAAATGGGGTCACTTGTGGGGTTCCTATACTGCCCTGGCATTTTACGGGCCCAAAACTGTGAGTAGTCTGGAAACCAAATTTCTCAAAATGACTGTTCAGGGGTATAAGCATCTGCAAATTTTGATGACAGGTGGTCTATGAGGGGGCAAATTTTGTGGAAACGGTCATAAGCAGGGTGGCCTCTTAGATGACAGGATGTATTGGGCCTGATCTGATGGATAGGAGTGCTAGGGGGGTGACAGGAGGTGATTGATGGGTGTCTCAGGGGGCGGTTAGAGGGGAAAATAGATGCAATCAATGCACTGGGGAGGTGATCGGAAGGGGGTCTTAGGGGGATCTGAGGGTTTGGCCGAGTGATCAGGAGCCCACATGGGGCAAATTAGGGCCTGATCTGATGGGTAGGTGTGCTAGGGGGTGACAGGAGGTGATTTATGGGTGTCTCAAGGTGTGATTAGAGGGGGGAAATAGATGCAAGCAATGCACTAGCGAGGTGATCAGGGCTGGGGTCTGAGGGCGTTCTGAGGTGTGGGCGGGTGATTGGGTGCCCGCAAGGGGCAGATTAGGGTCTAATCTGATGGGTAACAGTGACAGGTGGTGATAGGGGGTGATTGATGGGTAATTAGTGGGTGTTTAGAGGAGAGAAGAGATGTAAACACTGCACTTGGGAGGTGATCTGATGTCGGATCTGCGGGCGATCTATTGGTGTGGGTGGGTGATCAGATTGCCCGCAAGGGGCAGGTTAGGGGCTGATTGATGGGTGGCAGTGACAGGGGGTGATTGATGGGTGGCAGTGACAGGGGGTGATTGATGGGTGATTGACAGGTGATCAGTGGGTTATTACAGGGAATAACAGATGTAAATATTGCACTGGCGAATTGATAAGGGGGGGTCTGAGGGCAATCTGAGCATGTGGGCGGGTGAATGGGTGCCCGCAAGGGGCAGATTAGGGTCTAATCTGATGGGTAACAGTGACAGGTGGTGATAGGGGGTGATTGATGGGTAATTAGTGGGGGTTTAGAGGAGAGAATAGATGTAAACACTGCGCTTGGGAGGTGATCTGATGTCGGATCTGCGGGCGATCTATTGGTGTGGGTGGGTGATCAGATTGCCCGCAAGGGGCAGGTTAGGGGCTGATTGATGGGTGGCAGTGACAGGGGGTGATTGATGGGTGGCAGTGACAGGGGGTGATTGACAGGTGATCAGTGGGTTATTACAGGGAAGAACGGATGTAAATAATGCACTGGCGAATCGATAAGGGGGGTTTGAGGGCAATCTGAGCGTGTGGGCGGGTGATTGGGTGCCCGCAAGGGTCTAATCTGATGGGTAACAGTGACAGGTGGTGATAGGGGGTGATTGATGGGTGATTGATGGGTAATTAGTGGGTGTTTAGAGGAGAGAATAGATGTAAACAATGGATTTGGGAGGTGATCTGATGTCGGATCTGCGGGCGATCTATTGGTGTGGGTGGGTGATCAGATTGCCCGCAAGGGGCAGGTTAGGGGCTGATTGATGGGTGGCAGTGACAGGGGGTGATTGATGGGTGGCAGTGACGGGGGGTGATTGACAGGTGATCAGTGGGTTATTACAGGGAAGAACGGATGTAAATAATGCACTGGCGAATCGATAAGGGGGGGTTTGAGGGCAATCTGAGCGTGTGGGCGGGTGATTGGGTGCCCGCAAGGGTCTAATCTGATGGGTAACAGTGACAGGTGGTGATAGGGGGTGATTGATGGGTGATTGATGGGTAATTAGTGGGTGTTTAGAGGAGAGAATAGATGTAAACAATGGATTTGGGAGGTGATCTGATGTCGGATCTGCGGGCGATCTATTGGTGTGGGTGGGTGATCAGATTGCCCGCAAGGGGCAGGTTAGGGGCTGATTGATGGGTGGCAGTGACAGGGGGTGATTGATGGGTGGCAGTGACAGGGGGTGATTGACAGGTGATCAGTGGGTTATTACAGGGAAGAACGGATGTAAATAATGCACTGGCGAATCGATAAGGGGGGGTTTGAGGGCAATCTGAGCGTGTGGGCGGGTGATTGGGTGCCCACAAGGGTCTAATCTGATGGGTAACAGTGACAGGTGGTGATAGGGGGTGATTGATGGGTGATTGATGGGTAATTAGTGGGTGTTTAGAGGAGAGAATAGATGTAAACACTGCGCTTGGGTGGTGATCTGATGTCGGATCTGCGGGCGATCTATTGGTGTGGGTGGGTGATCAGATTGCCCGCAAGGGGCAGGTTAGGGGCTGATTGATGGGTGGCAGTGACAGGGGGTGATTGACGGGTGATTGACGGGTGATTGACAGGTGATCAGGGGGGATAGATGCATACAGTACACAGGGGGGGAGGGTCTGGGGGGGTCTGGGGAGAATCTGAGGGGTGGGGGGGTGATCAGGAGGGAGCAGGGGGCAGTTTAGGGACTAAAAAAAAAAATAGCGTTGACAGATAGTGACAGGGAGTGATTGATGGGTGATTAGGGGGGTGATTGTGTGCAAATGGTGGTCTGGGGGGTGGGCAGGGGGGGGGGTCTGAGGGGTACTGTGGGCGATCAGGGGGCAGGGGGGGGGCAGATCAGTGTGTTTGGGTGCAGACTAGGGTGGCTGCAGCCTGCCCTGGTGGTCCCTCGGACACTGGGACCACCAGGGCAGGAGGCAGCCTGTATAATACACTTTGTAAACATTACAAAGCGTATTATACGCTTCCTATCCGGGGATCGTCGGGTTAACAACCCGCCGGCGCTTCCGATTGGCCGGCGGGTTGACGTCGCGGGTGGGCGGAGCCTATTGCCGGCGGATGCGCGCACATCCCAGCGCACGATCCCCGGCCAAAGAGTGCCCCGGGACCTGACGCCATTCTGCGTTACGTGGTCCTGGGGCTGCCACTTTGCCGCCGCCAATATGAAGTAGGCGGTCGGCAAATGGTTAAACACCAGAGTATCAAGGTCCAAGCTGGAGTCTGTCAAAGCTGAGGTTATCTTGCATATGTTGCAATGTTAGCTCTTTTAAGCGGAAATATTTGATTTGATACTTGAACTGGTGTTTGGCAGCTGGTATTGAGAGGGAGAAGAGGATAGTGTGATGGTCTGACCAGGCAACAGGATTAATTTCCACACTGATTATTCACAGACCAGTATGGAATATAAGGCCCAGAGTGTGACTTTTCTAGTCAGTGGCAGAGCTGATTGCTTGGGAGAAGCCAACCAATCAGAGAATGCAGAAGTTTACCACGGTTGCCCATTGCAAATGCAGTTTCCAAATGATAGCGGACACCTGCAAAAAAATAGCAGATTCTGTAAATTTTATTGGCAAAAAAAAATAATTTACATTCCACAGAAATTGGAAGGATATTTATCGTAAAGCAGAAATCCAGTAGGATCCAAAAATGCCATTTTCCGGCCATCCCTATTTCATCAAATCTTGTTTCCTTTTTATTCCTTTAGATTGGAAGAACACAGGGGCAGGGCTTTCTCACGCTTTTGTGTCTTGGAAATTGCTATACATTTTGATCATCGTGTTATATTTGTCAATGTAATTACTGTAATTACTATGTCTACCAGTTCTGTACTATGTACCAATGTCAATATTTTGTGTATTTTGTTGATGTCTGTATTATTACCCCATGTTTTGTTTCTTACTCAGTACAGTGCCACTGAAGTTGTTGGTGCTTTATAATTCGATACTACTAAGAATAATACGGTACAACTTCAAGAGTAATTGAATTGTGTTCTCTTAAGCTGTGCAAGTTTTTAGTTAAAATATTCAACACAGCGACAGATCTTAAGGATGTTTGCATCAGTTGTTTAAGAAGGAAGATGTTAAAATAAATTTACAGTCACATATTTGCTTCGTATCGTTAGATAGAATTTGGTGATCCATGTAGTCTCATGCGCTAAGATAATAAATTACAATATCTAAGCAATAAGTCTTGATAGCTTCAGCTTTATATCATTCTTATACATAGCTGCAAATCTAACGAGACTTTAGCTCAGCGCATCCATCTCTCAACTTGGGTTGTAAAACAGCACAACTTTTTTTTTTTTTTTACCACAGTGAATAGTTTTTTTTCTGTTTTTCATTGAGTTTCAGTTCTGTCTTGATCTTGCTGAAACATAAATCAATACTGTAAATGTGTAAGCCTTCATTTTAATGAATATACAAAAACAAGAATATCCATGCATTCATAAATTTTATACTTGCTAGCTATAATTACATTTTGAACAAGGCCTCAAACAAAAGATATACATTTTCTTATGACCCAACAAATGGATGCACTGAACAATAGACAAGGCATATGTAAATGTCTTTTTAGAAGGATAATAAGAACGCATCTTGAATATTCTTAGGAAAAGCATACATGTAGATGGTGCCACAGTAATTTGAGTGCCAGGGAAAGCTGCTACGATAGTACAATATTGGTAAAATTATCAATATTCTACATTTGAGCAATAGGTAATGCGATAGCAGAATATCAGTCATTTTTACTAATAATTTGCTATCGTTAAAGTTAACTCTATTCTCATTTGAACCCTCCCTTTATCAATGTCCAACCCTAACCAATCACTCCACCAACCCTCTCCTGCTGAAATGTTTGCAAATATCTGAACCACATTTAACACTAACATTCATACCACCTTATTCCAAAATGTACTGTTTGCCTGAATTACTGTAACAAGCATGGATCTGGCGGCTGCTGACTCGCAGGGGGGTTCTGCAGCCGCCTTTCTCTCTGGCTCTCAAGCGTTATCCGTTCCCTTGGCGTCTAGCACGCCGGGAATGATGTTATCTCCAGCTCATAGGGTTTCTGTCTCGCGTGGGCACGCACAGACACAGGACCTTTATGCGGGCAGAAGGCGCGTCAGCTGGCCTGCCGGTCGGCTTCTGTCACTGATTATTCTTGCCGCGCCAATTGGCAGATTCCGTGGTGGGACTGGCTGGAAGCGTGCCTCCGCTTCTTAAGCCTCCAGTCTTCATTCATTCCCTGTCTGCTGTCGTGAATACTTTGTGTTAGCACTCAGACCTTAGACTAGTGCCAGGTTACATAGTTACATAGTTATTTTGGTTGAAAAAAGACATACGTCCATCGAGTTCAACCAGTATAAAGTACAACACCAGCCTGCTCCCTCACATATCCCTGTTGATCCAGAGGAAGGCGAAAAAACCCTTACAAGGCATGGTCCAATTAGCCCCTAAAGGGAAAAATTCCTTCCCGACTCCAGATGGCAATCAGATAAAATCCCTGGATCAACATCATTAGGCATTACCTAGTAATTGTAGCCATGGATGTCTTTCAACACAAGGAAAGCATCTAAGCCCCCTTTAAATGCAGGTATAGAGTTTGCCATAACGACTTCCTGTGGCAATGCATTCCACATCTTAATCACTCTTACTGTAAAGAACCCTTTCCTAAATAAATGGCTAAAACATTTTTCCTCCATGCGCAGATCATGTCCTCTAGTCCTTTGAGAAGGCCTAGGGACAAAAAGCTCATCCGCCAAGGTATTATATTGCCCTCTGATGTATTTATACATGTTAATTAGATCCCCTCTAAGGCGTCTTTTCTCTAGACTAAATAAACCCAGTTTATCTAACCTTTCTCGATAAGTGAGACCTTCCATCCCACGCATCAATTTTGTTGCTCGTCTCTGCACCTGCTCTAAAACTGCAATATCTTTTTTGTAATGTGGTGCCCAGAACTGAATTCCATATTCCAGATGTGGCCTTACTAGAGAGTTAAACAGGGGCAATATTATGCTAGCATCTCGAGTTTTTATTTCCCTTTTAATGCATCCCAAAATTTTGTTAGCTTTAGCTGCAGCTGCTTGGCATTGAGTACGATTATTTAACTTGTTGTCAATGAGTACTCCTAAGTCCTTCTCCAAGTTTGATGTCCCTAACTGTATCCCATTTATTTTGTATGGTGCTAGACCATTAGTACGTCCAAAATGCATGACCTTACATTTGTCAACATTGAATTTCATCTGCCATGTATGTGCCCATATAGCCATCCTATCCAGATCCTGTTGCAATATGACACTATCTTCCTGAGAGTTAATGATTCTGCACAATTTTGTATCATCTGCAAAAATAGCAACATTGCTCACTACTGCATCTACTAGGTCATTAATAAATAAATTGAAGAGCACTGGACCCAGAACAGACCCCTGTGGGACCCCACTGCTAACAGTCTCCCATTTTGAGTATGATCCATTGACCACAACTCTTTGTTTTCTGTCCATTAGCCAGTTCCCTATCCATGAACACAGACTCTTCCCCAGTCCTTGCATCCTCAACTTTTGCACCAGACTTTTGTGGGGAACAGTGTCAAAGGCCTTTGCAAAGTCCAAGTATATCACATCTACAGCATTCCCAATATCCATATTAGCATTCACTACCTCATAAAAGCTGAGCATGTTAGTCAAACAGGACCTGTCTTTAGTAAACCCATGTTGATGCTGAGAAATAAGATTATTTTCTACTATGAAGTCATGTATAGTATCTCTTAGTAACCCCTCAAATAGTTTGCATACAACTGATGTTAAGCTTACAGGTCTATAATTTCCTGGATCAGATTTTTTGCCCTTCTTAAATAATGGGAAAACGTGGGCTGTACGCCAATCCACTGGGACTCTGCCAGTTGCAAGAGAGTCACAAAAGATAAGATAAAGGGGTTTATCTATAACTGAGGTGTTGAAACCAAGGACTTCACACCAAGACTAGGATTGTTATTATATTGTATTTGATTACCTGTGTATGATTCTGGCTATACCTCTGACCTTGCTTCCTGCTTAACACTACTGTACTTCTGCCTATCTGATTAGTTGCTGAACTCTGCCTGATTACTGATTACTCTTCTGCCTCACGATTCTGTACTGATACTTACCTCTCTGTTGCCGAACCTAGCCTGTCTGACCTCTCTACTCACCAGTGGGCCCTCGCCACTGGTGAGGTACTATTGTCTCACCAGCTTCTCTGGGGAGATAGTTTCTTATTGCTCCATTAGTGACGGATAGCACATTTCCAGCTCCTCTGAAAAGGTCTGATCAAGTCTATACAGTCACTTACTCTACTAGTACCTGGCCAGCCCCTCTGGTGAAGGACTAGTCTGTATTCTCCTATTCTCTCACTGTTTGTACCTATTCCAGCCCTTTGGAAAGGTCTGTGCTAGTTTATACAGTCAGTGCACTGATAGTACTTTACCAGCTCCTCTGGTAAAGTTCCTCTCTACTATTAAAGTTACGGTTGCACTAATTCACAACTCTGTCAGTATCTCTACCAGCTATACTTGCATTATTGGTGATTCTGCAGATCACCACATAATTAGGTATAGTGTCTGTATTATTGGTGATACTGCAGATCACCTGTAATCAGACGTCTGAGTTGCAGCACCCAACCATTACAATTACCCCCTTGCTGTAGCCACAATTAACATTTCAGTCTATGTGGCACCCATTTCACCTATTCGCCTTAGGCACCCAAATTATCGGTTTGCCCAAAAAAAAACTTTTGTCAGTATACTTGGGTAATATCTAGGGTTAACCTCATAATAAGCATTAATTTATGCTGCTTTAACAATTTTTGTTGCCCTTGCCTGGAAATTTATAAGCAGTTAATTTCTCATTAGAGATTACTGTGTTAAATAAATAAAAAAAAAACAAAGTGTATTTTGTTTACAATATTCATTTAAAACATATTTAATCAATAATAGCCTATTGTAAAAGCTTACCTAATCCTGATTTACAATCTTAAATTTATGAGTGATACCGGCATCTTTACTGCTGGCAAGGCAAAATACCATGGGATATTTTCTCCCTTCTGTAAACTGAGCAGAAACATCACTTGATCTCAGAGAGTGCTCCTGGGTCCTGGGTACAAGGCTGTGTGACATTGTATGTTTGGATCCTCAGTCAGTTATTTATTTATTTATTTTTATCCACTTAACAACTTCTACTTAGTCCTTGTGAGAATCTACTAACTCATTATGGGCTTCAGTGAAATCTGACATCTTTTTTTCTATGTGGGACCCTGTCATTAGTCTCCATTGACATCCTTGAAAGTTGTTCAGAAAGGCCTCATATCTGTGTATAATGCCTCTCTGAAAGACAGCTAGAAATCTTTAAGGAAGCTCTGGGATATTGCTTAGTCAGATGGAAAACTCTCTAGACGAGGGTCTGGCGAGTGAATGTGCTGTGGAACAGTGGCTTCTCCTACCTGCTCTGCTAAATGCTTTGTTTGAGCCTTAGACTTTCCCTGGCTTCTGGAGGAGGTAGAGCAGAGTGTGAAGGTGCTAGTCTCTGGAGCTATGCAGTTGGCGTGAAGGGAGAGAGAAGCTGTCCTGCTTGTGTGTTGGCACCATCCTGCAGTCAGTTACCAAGAAATGCCATATTGCCACTACTTTAAAGCTATCTCCATCCCCATGTTTCAGTGCAGAAGTTCTTAAAAGCCCAGGGAGAGCAATCACCTTCTGCTGTAGTATTGCCGCTATTTGGTGTGCTCATTTTGTAACCGTTTTTCTTTTTGCCTAATCTATTTCCAAACTCTGCTTGTCTGCCTTCATAATCTGTTGCCAAAACTCTGCCTTTCTGACTTTTACAGGATTTATATGCATATATGATCACTAATTTTTATTAGTCACGTGACTTGAATTTTTTAAGGGGAACCAGCACGCTCCTTGTGTGTGACTGTATGTGTGGATGTATGTGATATAGTACTGTCATACAGTACTGTTTTAAGCATTGTTTAGAAGATATAGAATTTTGAATAAAGTTTTATTATAATACAATCATGTCCAGCGCACTCCCTATTATTGTATAAATTTGACCCCTTTGAGATAGGGAATAGGGGGTAACCCTATCCTGGGAAGTTGCAGCAGGAGGAAGGTACGCCCACTTAACGAGAGCAATACATCATGATCAGAATATTAGGCAGCGCCCTCCAGTCTCCCTCTTTGATTCGTGATTTAACTTAACCCCCCTTGGAGTATGGCAGCAGCCGACTATAGAAGCAATATTTGGAAATTTAGGGATCAACAGCCCAACAGGATTGGAGCATTTTTTAACCAACAGGAACATAATGAAAGGGAGGGTGTACATTGGGAGGATGTGGTATATAACCTCAGATCTTTAGAAAAACTATTAATTAAAGAAACGAAAAATCAATGGGAGGTGGCCACCCTAGATCAATATTTGCTATGGGAAATCTCGCCTGTTGGGCTAACTATTTATAAACAACTAGCTGCAGATCTTTCTACACCTGCGGTACAGAAGGAATGGGACCGAATGTTCCACGAATTCTCCATGCAGGTTGTTACCTTTATTAGGGACACCAGGAGGACTCAGTGTTTTTGGCTAAATGGGGAGATAAAGAACATGAGGAAGGATATAGAACCCTTCTGTAAAGCCCCGGAATATCAGAATCTGGAGCAAAATATTTTTAATCGGTTAGAAAATCTTGAGAAAGAGATTATAACTAAAAAGAAAAAGAAATTTATAAGAGATTCAATCCCCATACAAATATTGGGTCCTCAGGGAGTTCCTGGTGAAGATATTGAGACAGAATGTGAATGGAGTATACACAGTCAGTCATTTGAAACAGTAGATGTGACCGGAATATGTGATGTGAATGAATTAGAGGATGGCAATGGAACAACCATTTCTAATCAGGAAGATACCATCTCAGATTGGGGGGAACTTAAGGGTGCAGAAGGTGGGGCAGAGATTGAAGATAACCAACAAATTGTGAATCAGATACAGGAAGAACAGCAAAACACCTCAGGCACCCCCAATACTCCCGAGCCTCTAGGTACAACTCATGTGGACCACATCCAACAAAATAAGGAGGAGTGGAGTAGACTCATTAGTGAGAATGACAGAGACTCTGAGAGCAACCATCTTGATAGGGTTGTGAGGAGGAGAGAATTCAAAAAGAGCCAAAATATTAAACAGAATGCACATATAATGTCCACTAGAGGTAAAACTTCAAACGAGAGGACGAACCCAATCACCACCCGTAATAGATACTCTGTACTGACCAACACATCAGGAGATTATCGAGATAAGTTGAGGCAAGCACCTAAACAAACGTATAAAGGAAAAAACAATAAAATAACCCCAACGCCATTCTTTGAAAAGAGACATCGCAAAGAAGATTTCATAAAAGGAGGCCCCGATAGAAGGGGAGATACAAGCCCAAGTAGAAATACTGAGCTAAATCAAATAAAATATAACCCCGGAAAGGTGAGAAGAAATGGGACTATTAACCAGTATTTTTTATCCCAAAACAAAGGAATGGGAGGAGGGGGGGGGGGGCAGAGGAGGAGGAGGGGGACTAGAGGGGGGGGGGGGGGAGGAGGAGGAAGATTAAGGTGGTAGCCCCTGAGGACAACCCCCAGAAAACTGATGCTCAGAGGGGTATATATAATCTGAGTGGAGTGGAATTAAAGAGGATGAAAAAAAGATATTAGAAAAAGGTCTAAAATTTGCCCCAACCGCGAAACTGAATAAATTTGAAACCTATGTAGACATTAAAAAATATATGAGAAAACTATGTCTAAAGAAGTATTTTCAGAAAAATCCAATGGCCCCCAAACAAACCAGTTCAGTTTTTCAACATACAGGTTTGAAAAACCCATCGAAATTTAATCCCATAAGTGAAACCAGTAAAGAGATGCACATATTTGAACATAATGTTATTAAGGAAATGAGAAAAATTAAACCTTTCCCCACCAATTTAAATAATCTATCCAATAAGGAATTTAGAGCCATAAATGACCTTCAATCTAATAAAGACATCATTATACGACCGGCAGATAAGGGGGGGGCGATAGTTGTCCAAAGTAAAACTGACTATGACAAAGAAGCTTTCCGCTTATTAAGCGATGCAAGCACATATAGACGCCTGAAGAGCGATCCTGGTGGTAGATTTGGAAAGGAATTAGAACAACTGCTAAAAGATGCCTACCAGGAGGGCATTTTGAACAAAAAAGAATTTGAATTTGTAAGTATGGCCCACCCCAGAATACCAATATTTTACCACCTACCGAAGGTTCACAAAGGCCTGGTTGATCCTCCGGGGAGGCCAATCATTTCTGGAGTGGGCTCAGCTACCTCTAACCTGTCAAGGTATGTTGACACTTTTCTTCAGAGGTATTTGAGGTCCACTCCGGCCTTCCTGGAGGACACTAGACACACCTTGAATATTTTGGATGGGCTAGTGTGGGAAAAGGGCTGGCTCCTTGCCACCTTAGATGTGGCCTCATTATATACAGTGATACAGCACGATGAGGGATTGAAGGCTGTAGATTATTTTTTAAATCTGGACCCGACTATGAGAGAAGAACAGAGGACATTTATTTTGCGTGCAATAGAATTTATATTGACTCGGAATTATTTCAGATATGGAGAGGATCTTTACCTCCAGACGAGCGGGACGGCAATGGGGACCAGGTTCGCGCCGGGGTATGCTAACCTCTTCATGGCCCATTGGGAAAACACCCATGTATACGGGCGTGGGGGACCCGGCGCGGACCTGGTCCTCTGGAAAAGGTTTATTGATGACGTCCTGCTCGTCTGGAGGGGCTCCGAGGAGTCTTTAAGAAGCTATATAGCTAAGTTGAATGACAATAGTGTCAATCTGAAATTCACATCTGAGATAAGTGACACACAGATCAATTTCCTGGACATAAACATCTATGTAGAAAGTGAGCAGTTAAAAACACGCACATACATTAAACCGACAGATGTGAACAGCTATATTTTAACTTCTAGCTGCCACTTTCCTCCCTGGTTGGAAACTATCCCTAAGGGCCAGTTTATCCGCCTAAAAAGGAATTGTACGGAAGATGAGGAATATCAGAGGGAGGTGGATGGCCTGTCAGCGAGGTTTAGGGAAAAGGGCTATGGGGAGAACACTATAGAGGCAGCTAGAGAAGCAGTAGAGGGACTAGAAAGGAAAGACCTCTTAGTCAAAAAGACGAGAGAGATCCAACAGGACCACTCCCTTAGATTAAGTTTAAGATACGGCCCAAGGAGTAAGATGATACAGAACATCATTGCAAAACATTGGACGACCTTGAGACAGGATAAATTTCTTTATGAGATCCTACCAAGAAATCCCCCAATTACCTATAGAAAATCTAGTAATATAGGTTTGAGGGTGGCGATGGCGGCGAGTGATTATATAAACACAACTGGAAACCATAAGAACGGGGGTTTTGTGAGATGTGGTAGATGCGTTAACTGCAGGAAAACGAAAAGTTATAAGAAGATTACTAGGGTTGAGGGAGGAGGAGGGGGGGAGGATTTTAAGATCAAGGAATTGATTACATGTGATACCCGAGGGGTGATCTATTGTCTGATTTGCCCGTGTGGGAAGAAGTACATAGGTCGTACCAAAAGAACATTGTCCAGTAGGGTTGGTGAACATTTAAACAATATAGGGAAAGGGTGGGAGGGGCACCCATTGTCTAAACACTTTAGGAACTCCCATAACTGCTGTGTCCAGGAGGTGGTATTTTTTGGCCTAGAAGTAGTGCATAGAGACGTAAGAGGTGGTGATTATATAGCCAAAATGTCAAGACAGGAGAGTAGGTGGATCTACAATTTGGACACTTTAGTACCAAAGGGTCTAAATGAGGAATTGGAACTTTTTGGTTTTATGAACTAGGATCCCAGTTGATAATACTACTGGCCCTCTGTTTTGGATTGAGTGTTCTGGTTCCCCCTTAGTATGCTGGTTCCCTTACTGTATATATATATATGTATACATAGTTTTAGTTTTTTTGGGCAGTTCTTGACATTGAGGAGCATATCTCCATACCTCCTCCCCCCTCTCTTTTTCTTCCCCCCGTTTTTGGTATGAAATCTATGGGCATGGACTTCTAAGGTATTAATAATGCCCTGCATGACAATGGGCTCGTTAGGGGAATATCAAGAAAACATGCACAAATTCACACATCTCCTGATTCAAGTAATGTGATTATATCAACAGCTGCTGAATATTGGCTGTGTAATGAGACTTGGAAGAAAAGTAACTCTCTAGAGGATATCCCTTTAACTACTAAAGAGTGGGAGGAGTCGAATGGTAGACATCTGCATATAACAATGGCGACTTCATATCGGCCTTCAGATTCTGATGAAGACGGCCGGGCCGTTGAAACATGTTAATCCGATGTTAAACAGTTATGAGGGGCGCCCCGTTTTAACTGTGGAACGGCTATCTATTCCCTTTTCCACCAAGTACCGAGCACAAACAGTTTTGAGAACGAACAGAGCTGACTGTGGAGGGTGGAACGCAAGGAAGTAGCCTGAGACACTTGAGTGAGGTGCACTGGGAAGTGACGTCAAGTCTCAAGTGTGGAGGACCAGAAGTCGCAGCAGAAACCGGCGATATTGAGTAATCTAGGCTCAGAACTAACTACCGGAGCTGCATAACTGAGACGGACTTGTGAGGAAGGTTACCTGTGGAATAATATCCGCCAAGGGTCGGAGAGACCAAAATTGGATCCTGATACCACAGCGGGGAGCGGTGAGATATGAAATACAAATACAACGGTTGATTGTGGCATCTGTTGTGGAAGCTAGGAATCCCGTAATTGGCAGGTTAACTTTAGCCACAGATGATCTCTAGTAGGACTGTGCAAAACGTCTGTGCTCAGAAGGAACACAGGGATGTAACATTGGGAAACCAGTGCAATATTAATCTGTGGAAGAGTGTGGGAAATCTAAGTATACGAACAATCAATATAGAACAATACTAAGTGTACTAACACTCAATATATATTATATTTTCTGAACCCTGGTTTCGTTTTTACAGGATTTATATGCATATATGATCACTAATTTTTATTAGTCACGTGACTTGAATTTTTTAAGGGGAACCAGCACGCTCCTTGTGTGTGACTGTATGTGTGGATGTATGTGATATAGTACTGTCATACAGTACTGTTTTAAGCATTGTTTAGAAGATATAGAATTTTGAATAAAGTTTTATTATAATACAATCATGTCCAGCGCACTCCCTATTATTGTAGAAGTTCTTAAAAGCCCAGGGAGAGCAATCACCTTCTGCTGTAGTATTGCCGCTATTTGGTGTGCTCATTTTGTAACCGTTTTTCTTTTTGCCTAATCTATTTCCAAACTCTGCTTGTCTGCCTTCATAATCTGTTGCCAAAACTCTGCCTTTCTGACTAACCACTCTCATGCTGATTGCCACCTGCCTGACTACCTGATCTTTTGTCCAACCTTGCCTGTTAGAGTACCCAACTTGTTGCTGAATCCTGCCCAGCTGACTACCCTAATTGTTACCAAATCAGGCATCATCCATGCCCTTTCTCAAGTGCTGTTGCCCTTGTTGTCTGGTCACTTTGTTCCCAACTTCCAGATGGAAAGTTAAAAAGATAGCTGGCCTAAAAAATGAAGTCTATACTTCCTGAATACAATTCTAACAAATAAACTGCTTATACACTAGCGTTTTTCGTGATTAATAACCTCACTCTTGTTGAAATCCAGGATCACATTCCAGAATTCTAGACTCCCTGAAAGAAGTGACCAATCTTGCTTTGTTCTGCAAGGTTTATGGCAGAGTGTTGCTCTTCCATTAAATGCTGGAATGAAGGCATCCAAGAATGTATTTCCACAGGAGTGGGGTCACTAAACTACAGAAACATTAACTTGCATATAAAACCTGTCAGATTTCATCTCTGAACACAGAGCATAGATTTCCCCCAAAATAAATAAATAACAGTGGTAGCAGGTTTTAAGTATAATTGATACTACATCTACGTGTTTTTTTTAATCATTTCACATCACGTACACTTTAATGTCAATTATCCTGGGTAAGTCCAAATTTCCCTGTCTGTAAGGTAGTCCCCGGTTTACGAACGCCCGACTTACTAACAACCCGCCGGCTTCAAACTTCCCCCCGATTGTCGGCGCATGTCCCCCCGCGGCAGCAATGTTGGACTTACCTCTGAACCGAGTCCAACACGGTCTGTCCTCCGCTCTCCGCCTCCTGCTCCCTCTAGCCGCGTACAGCACCACTAGATGCATCGCTTTGCTTCCTGTATGTCATGTGACATGCAGGTTACTGTATGTCACATGACATACAGGAAGTGATGCAATGCTGCATCTAGCGGTGTTGTATGCAGCTAGAGGGAGCAGGAGGCGGAGAGTGGAGGACAGACAGTGTTGGAAGGGGAGTCCAGAGGGGACAGAGGCAAGGGGGAGGGGGCAAAGCGGAGGCACAAGGGAACTAATGGAGGCAGAGTGCGGGGACAGCGGCACAGGGGGTATAAAAAGAGGCACAGGGAGGTACACATGGAGACACAGGGGGTACAAATGGTGGCACGGGGTACAGAGGCACAGGGAGTACAGATGCACAAGGGGTACAAAAAGAGCCATGGGTGGTTACAAACAGAGGTACAGAAGCACAGAGGGTACTAACAGAGGCACAGGGAGGGCACAAAGGCACGGGGGTACAAACGGAGGCACAGAGGTGGTACAAAAAGATACAAGAACATAGAGGGGCACAGAGGGGGGAGGACATACGGGCACAGAAGGAGAACAAAGGCACTGAAGGGGACAAACAGGCACAGAGGGAGACAGAGGCACAGAGTGGGACACTAAAGGCAAAGGGGGGCTCATTAGGCATCAAAATGGGACAGAGATGGCACAGTGTCCTGACTTAAGAACGGATTCAAGTTAGGAACGAACCTACAGTCCCTATCTTGTTTGTTAACCTGGGGACTACCTGTATATCAAGAATTAAAATATCAACATGGAATTAAGAGAGGTCAGACACCACATGCATTTGGCATGCAGTTCTGCTTCACGGCTATATGTGGTTTATAGGGATGAGCAGGCAAAAATCACAGACTTAATTTCACAACTCATACACATTGTGCCCACATCATGACCATTGTCAGAGAGTAAGACTGCTGTTTGACAACCACTATGACTGAATTGTGAACCCTGTTACCTGGAAGCACACTTTAATTACATACAAAGACTCTGACCCAACTTTGGCAACTAAAGGTTAGGGTCACACCATGACCATTGACAACGACTCTGAGTCTGAGTGCAGTTTGTAGACTAACAGAGATTTTGAAAACTTTATGGTCACTCTTAAATATGCTGACTGTGCTCAGACTGCTGAAAGAGATTTTAAGAGCACTTTGACCAATAATAAAGATACATATTATGGCGTAAATTCATCAAGCATTACCGCATTTGTTAATGCTGAAAACAGTTGATTTTACGGAGCATTTAGGAAAATGTCAATTCATCAAGGCTGTTACCATATGAAAAGTTGAAATTATCAAGCAGTGAGTTAAATTACAGACTTGTGCGGTAAACACCTCAATAAATGTCAGCAAATGTCAATTCATCAAAGTTGCAGCATGCAGTAAAACACAGTTCAATTGCTGTCAGTTATCTTCTGTCGGAATCAGCGTGTAATCAGTGCGGGACTCACAGAACTCACAGAAACAGAGATGATTACCTATGACTGACAGGAGCAGAAGCCAATAGAAACCTATGAATGACAGGAGCTGGAGCCAATAGAAACAGACCCTGTCACCTGCAAGTCCCGATGATGCATTTTAATAGGACCCGCAGGCTTCTCTGGGGGGGGGGGGGTTAAAGCTTTTCTACCCCCAGGCACCGAGCAGAGGGATCACGGAATAAAAGAGGCTTTCCCTGTCTCTCTTTATCAGTTTAACCTCTTAGGTTTCTGTTTGAAGATGCAGAGCAGCTAGTAGGGAAATCACCTAAGCAGGGCATGTGTAAAGTCTCGTGGAAGTCTTGTGGCAATTCAATAATATGTTAAGAAAGACTAATGGAGATTCAAAGAGAGCAGAGGCAGTTTAACAAACAGTATAACAAAACATGTGCATTGTAACAAACGTTGGAGAGGCAGCTGCGGTGAACAGCGCTACCACCGCAGCTGCCTCCAGCTCCCTGCCTAGCAATCTATCCGGGCCGCAGGCGTCTAGCATGCCGAGGATGGGTCTGTCAGCAGCACATAGGGTTGCATTGTCGCACGCGCACAGACAGGACCTTTATGTGGGGAGGAGGCGCGTCAGCTGACCGGCCGGTCGGCTGACGTCAGAGGAGACGCTCGCCGCTCCTCATTGGCCGATAGGAGGGGGTGTGCCAGAGGGGTCTCCTCTGCTTCATAAACCTAGCTGAATCACTCGCAACTTGTCTGCTGTTGCGAATACTTGGTGTTACAGCTCAGACCTTAGATAGTTCCGGTGTGCTTTGATCCGGGAAGAAACCGGGGATTTAACCTCCTTGCCGGTCTAATTCCCCCGCCAAGGAGGCAGCGCAGCACGTTTTTTTTTTTATATTTTTTTTTAAAAATCATGTAGCGAGCCCAGGGCTCGCTACATGATAGCCGCTGAGCAGCGGCAGCTCTGTAGCCACTCCGATCGCTTCCGGCGATCGGAATAAGCAGGAAATCCCATGCTGGGCTTCCCCGGTCACCATGGCGATGGGGCGGGATGACGTCATAGGGAATCCCGATCCACCCCTCAGCGCTGCCTGGCCCTGATTGGCCAGGCTGCGCAGGGGTCTGGGGCTGAGGCGGCTCGGCGGATTGCGGCGGATCGGCGGCGAGCGGCGGCGATCGGAAGTTACAAGCAGCTAGCAAAGTGCTAGCTGCTTGTAACAAAAAAAATTATGCAAATTGGCCCAGCGGGCCTGAGAAATCCTCCTTCGCAGGTTACCCCGAGCTGAGCTCGGGATAACCGGCAAGGAGGTTAACACAAGATAGGAATTGTTTGATAGCCTAACGTTAAAGAAAACCCGAGGTGGGTTTGAAGAATATTATCTGCATACAGAGGCTGGATCTGCCTATACAGCCCAGCCTCTGTTGCTATCCCAAACCCCCCTAAAGTCCCCCTGCACTCTGCAATCCCTCATAAATTACAGCCATGCTGCTGACAAACAGCTTGTCAGAGCTGGCTGTGTTTATCTCTATAGTGTCAGTCTGCTGCTCTCCCCGCCTCCTGCAGAACTCCAGTCCTCCAGTCCCCGCCTGCATCCCTTCCCTCCCTGCTGATTGGAGGGAAGGGACGGGGGCAGGGACCAGAGCTATGCAGGAGGCGGGGGAGCAGCTGAGACTGACACTACAGATGTAAACACAGCCTCACAGCATTTATGAGGGATTGCAGAGTGCAGGGGGACCTTAGTGGGGTTTGGGATAGCAACAGAGGCTGGGCTGTATAGGCAGATCCAGCCTCTGTATGCAGATAACATTCTTTAAACACACCTCGGGTTCTCTTTAATTCATTACTGTGTTATTATCTGTGCATGACTTCTGACTACTCTTCTGCTCAGTGATTCTGTACCTCTGCCCATCTGATCTTGCTGCCGACTCTGCCTGTTTATACCTTCCTGTCTCTGCCTTCCGATTTTGTACTGCATCTGTCTGTCTGTTGCCAACCCGATCAGTCTGACCACTCTACTCTCACCAGAGAGCCCTTGACTCTGGTGAGGGGCGCTGTACTGTTAGTACCCACCAGCTCCTCTGGTGAGGTATAGCTAAACCTACCAGTACTACTGTTGCACCAATCACTATCTTGCTATTTGTTGTCACATCAGCTTCCTAATATACCTGTATTATAGGTGTTTCTGCAGATCACCATATAATCATGTATATATCTGCATTATAGGTGATACTGCAGATCACCTAATAATCAGAATTCTGTTCCTTGCTGACACAAATCATTACAGAACAGCAGAACAAAATGTCTATGGACGCACTGTGTAACCAGGTTGAGGCCTTGACCACAGCGGTGAACAATTTAACCATATTGGTCGATACCCAACAGACTCAGATCACCCAGCTGTCTAGGGTGGTCCGCACCCTCCATACTGCAACTGTAGCAGTGCAGTCCCCTCCAGTTATAGAGCCTAGAATGCCTATGCCGGGAAAATTTTCAGGGCACACATCTGATTTTCTGAATTTCAGAAACCGCTGCCTTTCTTACTTTGAGATGAGACCTGTTTTATCAGGGACTGAAAGTCAGAGGGTAACCTTCACCAAAACACTTATCAGGGGATTCACAGACATGGGCTTACAGTCTTCCTAGTGGTCATGAGGCATTAACTTCAGTTCAGAATTTTTTCAAATCAATGGCTATCATATACGATGATCCAGATATCGCAGTCACTGCTGACAGGAAACTTAAAAGTCTCAGGCAGGGACATAACACCACTGAGAGCTATGCTGCAGAATTTAGACGGTGGGCAGTATCGGCTAGATGGGGACAATTTGCCTTATTAGACTGTTTTTTATCAGGGTTATCCGACCCCATTGTGGATGTAATGCTAAGTCATCCTGAACCCAAGACTGTTGATGATGCAATCTCATTATCAGTTAGAATAGATCGCCGTATTCGTTATCAAAGGCAAGCTCGTGGTAGACACTCTGTGAGGTCTGTTCCCGTCACCTCTCCTACTCCTTCTCCTCCTCGGGATGAGCCGATGCAGATCGGACATTCAAAATTGTCAGAGGTCGAGAAAAATCGGAGACGGTCAGAGGGGCTCTATCTATATTGCGCAGAAAAGGGCCATATAGTACAGAACTGTCCTAAAAAGGCAGAAAACTCTGTCGCCTAGGAGTAGCTAGAGGTACTACCCTAGGTGAGCCAGTGTTACCTCTACTTGATAATCGGTTACTTCTCCCTTTTTCTATTTCCTGGGAAGATCAAGTCCGGTCTACCCAGGCATTTATAGACTCAGGTTCAACCGCCAATTTTATAGATTATGATTTTGTTAAGAAATTGGGGATTCCCCTGCTCCCCTTAGACAGACAGATTGTTCTCACTGCAGTGGATGACTCTCCACTTCAAGGGAGTCAGCCTCTGTCTCAAACTCCGGGTTTGTTATGTTATGTAGGGGTATTGCATAGAGAACAAATTCAGTTTTTCGTGCTTAAAATGGCCACTTCCACTGTAATCCTTCGAATGCCTTGGCTGCAAAAGCATTCTCCTCAGATAGATTGGAGCTCCGGCCAGTTGCTAAGCTGGTCCTTCTTTTGCCATCATCATTGTATGGAGAAAGTTGCTGTTTGCACTACCAGGATTCGGGTGGAAGGCTTGCCTGCACAATATGCAGAATATGCTGATGTATTTTGTCCTAAGTCGGCGGACAAACTTCCCCCACACAGAAGTTTTGACTGCCCCATTGAGTTAAGGCCTGGTTGTATGCCCCCTAGAGGTCATTTGTATAACCTATCCGCTCCTGAAAAACTCGCTATGCAGGAATACATTAAAGAAAACCTCGCCAAAGGTTTTATCTGTCCTTCTAAGTCTCTGGTCGGAGCGGGCTTCTTTTTTTGTTCAGAAAAAGGACGGTGGGCTTCGCCCCTGCATAGATTATCGAGTATTGAATAAAATTACCATAAAGAATCGTTACCCACTCCCGTTAATTGACGACTTGTTCTCCCAGGTTACTGATGCATGTGTCTTTTCTAAACTCGATCTAAGAGGGGCATACAACCTGGTACGCATAAGGGAGGATGACATTTAACTCACCTGACGGGCACTACGAGTATCTTGTTATGCCCTTCGGGTTGTGTAACGCTCCTGCTGTCTTCCAGGAGTTGGTCAATGAGATTTTCCAAGAGGTCCTGGGGCGATTCGTCTTGGTATATCTGGACGATATACTGATTTTCTCACCCAGTCTAGCTAAACACAGGGAGCATGTGAAGTTTGTCCTGGAAAAACTGAGACAGAATTCTTTATATGCAAAACTTGAGAAATGTCTTTTTGAGGTGTCGAAAGTTCCTTTCTTGGGGTATATAATTTCAACCTCAGGACTCTCCATGGACCCCCAAAAAGTAACTGCTGCTTTGGAGTGGCCACAGCCCATGGGGCTGAAGGCACTCCAAAGAGTTCTTGGCTTTGCCAATTATTACAGAAAATTTATCAAGGGATTTTCTTCCGTAGTGTCACCTCTCACTAACCTCACCAAAAGAGGATCTGACACGTATAATTGGTCACCCGAAGCACATTCTGCCTTCTCATCTCTGAAGAACTTGTTTTGCTCCGCCCCTATTTTGCGGCATGTTGATGTCACTTGTCCCTTTATAGTTGAGGTGGATGCATCAGAGATTGGGGTTGGGGCTGTACTGTCTCAACACTCGGGTTTCCAGGGCAGATTACATCCTTGTGCCTTCTTCTCACGTAAATTCTCTCCCGCAGAGAGAAATTACGATATCGGTAACCGAGAGCTGTTAGTCATTAAACTCGCGTTTGAGGAATGGCGTCATTGGCTCGAGGGGGCAGAACATATGATTACAGTCTATACTGACCACAAAAATTTGGAATACATTGAAGGGGCCAAGAGGCATAGTCCTCAACAGGCCCGTTGGTCATTATTCTTTTCCAGATTCAGATTTATCATTACGTATAAGCCAGGGAGTAAAAATGTCAAGGCAGATGTCCTGTCTAGATATTTTGAGCCCGAGACAGTACAGCCACCAACTCCTGAGAACATACTGCCCGAAAAAGTTGTCGTGGCAGCCACCGAGACCTGGGAGGATTGGTCGCTTACTTTGGGGCCCTATCAACAGGAGGTTCCCGAGGGGAAACCTGACGGAGTTCTATTTGTGCCACTTCATTTTCGTCTGCAAATTTTACAATTGTTTCATGCAAATAAAAATTCAGGGCATCCTGGGGTGGCCAGAACGCAGGATCTACTGTCTAGGTGTGTGTGGTGACCATCACTGGTCCTAGATTGTAGGGAGTTTGTCAGAAACTGTGCAGTTTGTGCCAGGAATAAGCCATCCAGACAGGCTCCTGGGGGCACCCTTCAGTCATTGCCAGTACCTGAGGAACCATGGACCCATTTATCCATGGACTTTGTGGGCGAACTCCCCAGGTCTGAGGGGAAAACAGTTATATGGGTGGTAGTCGACAGGTTCAGCAAAATGGCTCACTTTATTCCACTGGACGGACTCCCCTCTGCCCAGGAACTGGCGGATCTCTTCATTCAACACATTTTCCGCTTACATGGCATACCAGAAAATGTGGTGTCAGACAGGGGAGTCCAGTTTGTGTCCAAATTCTGGAGAGCCTTTTGTCATCATCTTGGAATGAACCTGTCATTTTCCTCGGGCTAACACCCACAAACCAATGGGCAAACTGAAAGGGTTAATCAGTCTTTAGAGCAGCTCCTTAGATGCTATGTGGCTGACACGCAGTTAGAATGGGCAAAGTTCTTGCCATTCGCAGAATTTGCGCATAACAACCTGAAAAGTTCCTCTCCAGGCTTTTCTCCCTTTCAGGTGGTGACGGGGAGATCTCCCAAATTCTCTCCATTACCAGTGGTATCTTCTCCTTTTCCTGCTTTGGAGGAGTGGCAGGGATCTTTTAAGGAGATTTGGGTCATGGTTAAAAGGAACCTGGAAAAGGCCTTTCAGACCCAGAAGAAGCAGGCTGATCGAAAGCGATCAGTAGAGTGGGACTTTGTACCCGGAGACATGGTGTGGGTTTCTACCCGACATCTGGCGCTGAAACAGCCATCAGCAAAATTGGGCCCCAGTATTATAGGCCCATACCCTGTTTCCAAAAAGATTAATAATGTCACTTATGTCATTTCACTACCACCCAGTATGAGAGGTGTTAAATCATTCCATGTGTCTCTGTTGAAGCCGGCTGTGCATGTGGATTCCTCTCCCACCCCCCCCCCCCCCCCGCCGATATAATTGATGGGGAACCTGAGTATTAGATTGAGCGGATTTTGGATTCCCGGCGGGTGCATAACTCGGTACAGTACCTTGTTCATTGGAAGGGGTATGAGCCTGAGGAAAGATCTTGGGTGCTGGATCATCGCATGCATGCTGAGGAACTTAGGAAAAAGTTTCATGAGTTGCATCCTGAGAAGCCATGCAGGACATGTCCGGAGTCCACTCCTCAAGGGGGGTGTACTGTAACAAACGTTGGAGAGGCAGCTGCGGTGAACAGCGCTACCACTGCAGCTGCCTCCAGCTCCCTGCCTAGCAATCTATCCAGGCCGCAGGCGTCTAGCACGCCGAGGACGGGTCTGTCAGCAGCACATAGGGTTGCAGTGTCGCGTGCGTGCGCACGCGCACAGACAGGACCTTTATGTGGGGAGAAGGCGCGTCAGCTGACCGGCCGGTCGGCTGACGTCAGAGGAGATGCTCGCCGCTCCTCATTGGCTGATAGGAGGGGGAATGCCAGAGGGGTCTCCTCTGCTTCATAAGCCTAGCTGAATCACTCGCAACTTGTCTACTGTTGCGAATACTTGGTGTTAGCGCTCAGACCTTAGATAGTTCCGGTGTGCTTTGATCCGGGAGGAAACCGGGGATTTCACACAAGATAGGAATTGTTTGATAGCCTTAAAGTTAATTCATTACTGTGTTATTATCTGTGCATGACTCTGGCTCGTTCTGACTACTCTTCTGCTCAGTGACTTTCTTGACCTTCCTGTCTCTGCCTTCCGATTTTGTACTGCATCTGTCTGTCTGTTGCCAACCCGATCAGTCTGACCACTCTACTCTCACCAGAGGGCCCTTGACTCTGGTGAGGGGAGCTGTACTGTTAGTACCCACCAGCTCCTCTGGTGAGGTATAGCTAAACCTACCAGTACTACTGTTGCACCAATCACTATCTTGCTATTTGTTGTCACATCAGCTTTCTGATATACCTGTATTATAGGTGATTCTGCAGATCACCATATAATCAGGTATATATCTGCATTATAGGTGATACTGCAGATCACCTAATAATCAGAATTCTGTTCCTTGCTGACACAAATCGTTACATGCATATGAAGCAGGGATGTCAAACCGATCCTTCCAGGGCCGAGGTACTCAAACATTTTTGACACAGCTCAAATTAATTGATGGGTCTGAATCAGGAAAGGTTTGGTCCATCAGGTAGCATACATTCCTCTCATTCTCAAGTCATTCTAAACCCTGGCATGGATCTGGCCCTCTAGGCCTGGAGTTCGACACCTGGGATCTATAGGAATGTTGGGATGCCTTTTACTATTGTAATGTTGACTCTGCACACACTCTTCTGCTGTTACCAACAATGGGCTTAGGTAAATTACCGAACTTCTACTGCACAAGTGAAAATATTGATGAATTAGCCCTTAACTACTTAAAGAGACACTGAAGCGAAAAAAATATATGATATAATGAATTGGTTGTGTACTATGAATAATTACTAGAAGATTAGCAGCAAAGAAAATATTCTCATATTTTAATTTTCAGGTATATAGTGTTTTTTTCTAACATTGCATCATTCTATAATATGTGCAGATTACACAACACTCAGCATTCAAAATGAGTCTTTCAGAGCAGTCTGTAAAGTAATGAACTCTCCTCTAGCAGAGGAAAAGTAAACAGTTCAATTAGTACAGTTGAGATAATAAAAGTCAGATAACAGCCCTCTCCACGACTAAGTTAGTCGGAGAGCTTAATAGCTTTTTTGCATAGAGATAACAACTGGAGTTTCTCAACTCTTCCTGTACTGGAAACAATTAGACTGATGTATCTGATCTTAATGTTTTATTTCTTAGCTGTACTACACATACAAATCATAATATCATCATTTTTTTTCTTGCTTCAGTGTCTCTTTAAAGAGAAACCGTGACCAAGAATTGAACTTCATCCCAATCAGTAGCGGAAACCCTATTTTACATGAGAAATCTATTCCTTTTCACAAATGGATCATCGGGGGGGCTCTGTATGGCTGATATTGTGGTGAAGCCCCTCCCACAGGAGACTGTGAGGACCATTTTCCTGGCAGTTTCTTGTCTGTGAACCTCGTTGCATTGTGGGAAATAGCTGTTTACAGCTGTTTCCAACTGCCAAAAAAGCAAGCAGCAGCTACATCACCTGCCAGCAGTAAAAATGTTACTGTATGATAAATGTCAGAATGTAAATCAGGGAGAGGAAACCTTTTACAATGGGCAAACACTGACTAAATCATTTATACATAATTATTGTAAAAATCAAGTACTTTTTTATTACATAATTTTCACTGGAGTTCCTCTTTAAGGACCACAGTGATTGAAATCTACGCCCTGTTTCGGTAGTTACCTGGCTGGCAGGGCGTAGATTTCAATCAAGCACGGCTGTGCACATCCACCGTTTTCATCGCTCCCGCCGATATCGCTGCTGAATCCCCACCGTGTCCCGTTGAAGCTCACTTGCTCTGCCTGTCTCTATGACAGCAGAACCCTGTGAGCGGGTCAGGAGCCGATTTCATT